>NC_052358.1:62152915-62154845 GCF_009727055.1 Benincasa hispida | reverse complement strand
AGAGAGAGATTAATGATGTCCACTAATATGAGTTAGTGTCAATAAATTTGAATAATAAACGTTTATCATTTTTAAATGTCTGATTTTAATTTAAAATGAATATAATTTAGAATTGTAAAGTGAAACATCGTTGTCTATTTAAATGTCTCATTACAAGTCAAGAAACATATAATATATATATGTTCACTTTGATTTATTTTTGTGTAAAGGGTGATTAGCTTTCCTAAAATATCTACCTTCCCTATAAATTAAAATCTCAAATTATATTTCATACCAATTACTTCCGTCTATTTTTCATTAAAATTTGATTGATTGATTTTTTCAATAAAATTATCTTCTTAAAATATTTATCAAATGGATTAGATTGATAAATATATTCGCATTAATATTATAATGGATTTTAAATGTATTATATGGTAAATTTAAAATAAATATCAATATGAAACAAAAGGTAAAATCCTACTTTTAATGATGAACTTTTGATTACTTTTGCAAGGGCGTTACTCATAATTACACATTTACATTAAAACTTTCCAGTAGGAAATAAAATTTCATTAAAATAATAAAAGTTTTCTAAATAAATACAAAGTAATAAATTTTCGGGAAAATTGGTTACGGCCCCTAACACAATATAGAAAAAAATAGCTTAAATAAATAAAATTTGACAACAATGAGTTTCAAATCAAAACTTTTAAATGCCTTAAAAAACGTAAACTGCGGATAGCATTTACATATCTTATTAATGGCATGGACCACGGTCCTTCTCGTCACTACCGGTCGTTCCTATCCTTACCTGAAAAAATAAATTAAGAAAGGTTGAGTATAAAAATACTCAGTAAGTGACCCCCTACTAGGGCCATTTGGGTGAACTGTTAAACCCAACCTAACATTGGCATAATGTACATAGCATAGCATGAAATAGGTAGTGCTCCTATAAGAACACCAAATCAGTTGTAAGTGTGAATCTAAAGGAACATAAATCATAGCAATACTGGTGATCCCGTAGGGACACCGAAATAGTCATAAGTGGTGAACCCGAAGGTTCACTAACATAAGATGTACATAGCTCGATAGAAGAGTTAATAGTCACCCCTTAGCCTAGCATGCACATAAAGTCATAGTCCATGGCTTTCCAACATGCTCATAATGAAGCTTAAAATTATATAGTTTAGCACATCCTTCCAATCAATCTTTAGCATGCTCTTATGCTACCATCTAACTAACATTTTTATTTAACTCAAGTGTCCAACTCAAGGGCATTTCAGTAGAAAATCGCTTACCTCAATCTAAATGAAGCAATCCAACCTTCTTAGATTGAGAAACTTCTTGGCATAAATCCCAAATTAACCTTCAATATGAAAAGTGTCTCTGAATCGACCTTAAAATTATTGGACAAGTTGCTTTTGATTCAAAAATCATTTTGAACCTTCAATTTAAATCCAAGACAATATGGATAACATGAATTTAGTCCAAGCTTAATGGGAGTTCACAATCTTTTCAAGAAAAATTCACAAACACTTACCAAAATCTCCAAATCAAGCTTTGTTAACGTTGGACAGCTCGTTGTTTCCGTTAAAACTCCAATTTAATGCCCGAATACATGAGGAATCTGAGTTTAGTCCAAGATAGAACTCTAATTGTCTCCCTTTGGAATGAAGTGAATGGTTTGGAATGAGGTGGATGGTTGTATTTATAGAGAAAAAATAATCCTAATCCTTAATTATCTATGATTCCATAACTTGAAGTAGTAAATAGATTAGATTTCCCTTTTGAATAAGACATTTTCTCTAATTAGAAAATCCACAATCTAATTAAATTGGGAATTAATTGAATTAGAAATTTCACCGTTTAACTAAATTAGAAATTTCATAATTTAATTAATTTAAATTAAATCCAAATTTCTGTTAACAACTCAATTTAAATTAATTAT
>NC_052358.1:62142251-62152340 GCF_009727055.1 Benincasa hispida | reverse complement strand
AAAAAAAAAAAAAAAAAACGTTATCAAACGACCATGCTCACATTTCTTTAAATTTGCAATTAGTTGGAGATCATCCCATCCTAATTAGTACCTAACACTTCTAAAAAGTCGGTAGATTTTTTCCATTGTTTTTAAAACAAATGATCCCAAACAAAAGTAAGTTAACTCATAAGTTTAGTCTCTCAACTTTATAATTTATGTCTATTTCTTTTTAAACTTTTAAACGTATGTAATAGATTAAGACATTTTTAATTATTTAATAGACCGTTAAAGACATATTAGACACAAAATTGAAACTTTAAAAATTTATTTGACATAATATAAAGTTCCTAAATCATTAGATACTTATGAAAGTTGAAAACTGAAACTGTCACAGATTTCAAAATTGATGGATTAATTTTGTAATTTAACCCATCTGACAAAAAAAAAAACATCGACTTTGACATGTTACTAATCAATTTTGTTAGACATAGCAGTAAACAAACTTCATTAGTTGATAGAGATTAGGACTTAAACTCCACTCATTGATAGAGATTGGAAAGGAAAAAGGATCACAAATATATTCAAAGGTTTTAGTTTGAGTTTAAGTTCAAATGTGAACTAATTAATTTATATCTATTAGTTTGTGATAGAAATTGAAAGTGGCGAAAATTGACCGTTGACTCAAAATATATACATAAATAAATCTAAAAATTTTGAGAGATAATGCTAATACTAAGAGATTCATACCGAAGTGATAGCAAACCTGAGCAACACGATAATTTGAACAAGTTGGCAGATTATGATTAAAAAAAAAAAAAAAAGACAAAACAAACAAACAAACAATAATCTTCCCTACAGTCAATGTCGTTCTAACAACCTCAAACTCAATAATTTTATTAATTAAATATCTAAACTTGAGTAGGTTTTCATCTTCTCGTCTTAGCCTAATTTTTCTTTTTTTTTTTTCTCTACAACATATTTAAGAAAACAATTACTTTTATCTCCTCTTATGCATTTCTAACACATTTTAAACTTATGACGTAAAAAATTTCAATTAAAATCTGTTGGAGTTGGAGGTAGGATGTGCTTAAAAGCATCAACACGATATGATAATGTTATTGTGAGACAATGTGCAAATTATCATCCTCCTATGTGGAAAGATGAATTTATTCAATCATTACATAATGATTTCACGGTATGTATTTTGGAAATTTTTCTAGTAATATGGTAGTACCATACTCTACTTGTTCATACTATAAATTTAGCTTCATAAATATTTATAAGATATAGCTTTAATGTCAGTGAATCTCACCCTATTTTAAAAAGTATGTTGACGTGACACACAATAAGTGGAGGTAATATGAAAAATTGTCCATACTACCATAGTATAGGAGTCGTAGTATACGGAACTTTTCTTTCTTTCTTTCTTTCTTTCTTTCTCCTTTACATTTCAATATACTCTTCCAATAATAATAATACAAAAATGTTTAGCTTAAATNTGATGTTTTAGTCAATATTCCCCTTTAAAGCTCAAAAGTCACAAGTAACAAAAGAAGAGCTATGTTTGTATGTCTATACCTAGAAGGAGATTAGAAGTACAATATAAACAGTGCATTTAACATTGTTTATGTGTGGCGGATCCATACTTGGAACTCAGATGGAACCTAACAAAGGGATTCACTGGGCACTTTCGGCAAGACCCATGGCCAGGGATCACCCATAAAGGCGTTGGGGTCTAGATCAATATGCCCATACTTACGTTAAAATAGTGAAGTACAACATAAAAAAAAAAACACGCATGACTCCACTTAAGGGTGGAGAAAGCACACTCAACTAGTGGACCAGGATATCTAACAAAGGTACTCGGGTAAGCTTGATCCAGTGGCCTAGAGTTTGAGAACGATCTCACGATGGGATAAGAAAAATGCAAAAATTGTTGCCTAAAACCTAACACGTACAAAAGTACAACAGAAGTTGCAACATGATGTTATCACAAATTGGACTCCAAGCATTCAAATTATGACAAATCAAAAAGTTTGACCATGATTCCCAACTTGGGAGTGAGGGCTAATATTGATGGTGAGTTTTAGCTTGAAGAAATAAGAAAAAAAATTACCAAATGATAGATTAGATAAGATTAGATAAGATAGGATAGGATAAGATTTGATCCTAGCTAATTATCTGAGATTAGGAAATTCATATTCTAATCCTAGTAGATTTAAGATAAATCCTAGATAAAAACCTCTATAAATACACCATAATCGCTCCATCAAAGGTAACCTGAACTTTTTATTTCTTTTTTATTCTATAATTCTCTTACTAACTTACGCATCAAAGTCCATTTTCTTTATTTTTAGGTCTTCTCTCCCTCAAATTACAAATTTACCGTTGTTGTCACTCATTGGCCAAAATTTGACATCAACACATTACAATTGCTCTTTTTGGTGATCAAGAACAAACTTTACAATAGCTTGGAGATGAAAAATAAGGTTAGAAAACTCTCTCAAAGGTTAGATACACAAATCTATGTTCACCAATTTCGTAAAAATAATTCTAATTATAAGTAAAAGTCCTATAATGAATATGAAAAATACAAAAATGTGAAACTAAAAAATGCTCAAANTGACACACAATAAGTGGAGGTAATATGAAAAATTGTCCATACTACCATAGTATAGGAGTCGTAGTATACGGAACTTTTCTTTCTTTCTTTCTTTCTTTCTTTCTTTCTTTCTTTCTTTCTTTCTTTCTCCTTTACATTTCAATATACTCTTCCAATAATAATAATACAAAAATGTTTAGCTTAAATTATAAAAAAATATATATTTATAAACTATGAGATTGGTTTCAATTATACTTCAAATTTTAAAAAGATTTATTTTAATTGTTGAAGTTTGAATTTTCGTTCAAAACAATCATTGTGGGATTTTGTCGCTTAAGTTATAAGAAAAAAAAAGTCTCATCACAAATCTAAATATATACATGAAAAAGAAAAAGATAAAAGCATGTGGCATTTGTTAACAATATATATTATCGCCTTCTTCTTTCAACCTCACAACATTAAAATATACGTATATTTTCTGTATTTCGAGTATTTATTAACTAAATAGTAATAATTCAAAAAACACGAATTTTATTACTAATTTTAACTTTAAAAAAAAGAACACTTTTGTTTGTTTTGGAAGCACTTTAAAACACTTAATAGGGGTGTTTTTCTTTCCTTTACAATATAAAATACTTTTTAAGTAGTTTTTTAAAATGTTCAAAACCATATTCCACCATGCTATCTTAACATTAGAATTTTAAACGATTGAAATTAGTTAAAATCCACTTGAAATTATTATATGCGCAATTTTGAAAGATATTTTGAATATATTATACAAAGAGATTAAAAAACCTTATTTAATTTAAAAGAAATAAAAAACTAATAGACAACAAGTGTGGTATCTCTTCATGCTAATGTTCTTTTTTTATCAATGAAAATATGTGGATGTCATTAGTTCAAAAATCTCTTCACGTTAATCTCAGGGAGAAATATATCAAAGACGGCTTAACTAACTCAGAGGATAAGTTAAGACATTACTTGGAGAAAGAAGATACTCTTTGGAGCAAATAGAGCTCATTGATGCCTTACAAAATCTTAGAATATCATACCACTTTAAGAGTGAAATTAAAGATATCTTAGAAAGAATAAGTAACAAGTTCTACAAAGTGGACCATAAGAAGAATGGTCTCTATGCAACATCACTTGAATTTAGATTCCTAAAACAATATCAATTTTATATTTATGAAGGTTTGTATTAGAGAATATATTATATTCTTAGGTGGGTTTTATTGAGTGTTTAGAAAAATTAAAGGCTCAATAGCATTCTTGTAAATAATGAACAATGACAAACAAATTACCCTTTCTTTCCACTTAGGGAAACATTTGCGTTGATTCTTTGCTAAAGAACAAAATGCAGCCGCTGAACGAAGAATAGACCACGAGCCGCCTGAGGGGCAAGGTTAGGACCACGAGCCGAACTGAGGAAGGCAAAACAGCAGTGGGTTTTCTCCGTCTGGCGAGGTCGACGGCGTGGGCGTGAGTTTCTGTCAGCACCGATTCTTGCGTGGAAGAGCAGCAGCAGTCAGCTCCGGTTTAGGGAGTAGGTGCGACGGTAAGTTCCGGTTCAGCCCGTGGGTTTGCTGTAGATCTGGTTTTGGTGGTTCGCCGGTCATAGGCGGGTAGCACACTGTTTTGGGCTATTTTGCAGCGGGTTGTTCTCAGTTTTCAGAAGCGACATTGTGTGCGGATCTCTCGATATCAATGGATCTTAGAATTACAGATTGGTGAATTCATTGATTATCTGTAATTTGTAAAATTCCTTTATTGCTCTGGTTCTCAAAGTGGATGTAGACCAAACTGGTCGAACCATTATATATCTTGTGTTTTTTATTTATTTTTGCTGATCGTTTGCGTTCTATTTGGCTATTTAAGTTAGGTTTAGAAACTCTCACAAGTGGTATCAGAGCTCCAGTTGATCCAAGGAGGGTGTGTGGTAGTGTGTGCTGGTATATTCTTTGGTCAGGATATTTTGTTGAAATTAATTTGACAGACGACTTTGATGTCTACACGGTTCGAAGTTGTTAAATTTGATGGGAAATGTGATTTCGGGTTATGGAGGAAAAACTATTAGAGCTATTCTGGTACAACAAAAGTAGCCAAAATCTTAGACGAAAATAACCTTCCACCAACAATTACATAAGCTGAAAAAAGGGATATGGATGAGATGGCCTATTCGACGATAATTCTGTACCTGTCAGATGGAGTGTTTCCACTACTACAGCAGAGTTGTGGAAAGTCTTTATTTGACTAAGTCCTTGCCAAATAAATTGTATCTAAAGGAGAAATTCTTTGGATATAAGATGGACTCATGTAAAGGCTTAAGAGAACCTAGATGAATTCCAGAAGATTATAGTTGATCTCAATAACATCGGTGAGAAGATGTCGGATGAAAATCAAGCAGTTATTCTTCTGAATTCTTTGCCAGAATCGTATCGAGAAGTTAAGGCTGCTATTAAATATGGACGGGATTCATTGTCCATGGATATAGTATTGGATGCCTTGAGAACGAGAAATCTTGAGATTAAAAAGGAACGCAAGGATGAAGAGTTACTCATGGCCAGAGGTAGAAATGAGTCAAAGAATGGAAAAGGAAAAGAGTCGAGATCAGGTCAAAATCAAAGAGGAAAAGCAAAAAGTGTTTCCTATGTCATAAAGAATGACACTTTAGAAAAAATTACCTTTTGAATAAGAGCAAGGAAGTATCAAGGAGATTCTAATGCAGTAAATATTATTGATGGACATGATTCAACAAAGGTTTTGATGGTGTCCAGCAGAGATATTTAGAATGTTTGGATCATGGATTCAAGGTGCACGTTTCACATGACTCCTAATCAGAATGATTGACTATCAAGAAAATGATGGGGGATCCATTCTGCTTGGTGATAATGGTGCTTGTGATGTAAAAGGAATTGGGTCAATTCAAATTTCAACACATGATAGTATGATCATAATTCTTACAAATGTAAGGTATGTTCCAGAACTCAAACGAAATCTAATTTCTCTGGGCGAATTAGATAGAGCAGGTTATTCTTATAAATCTGAGAATGGAGTTCTNTTTTCATAAAAATTATTCTTCTTAAATTTTTATCAAATGATTTAGATTGATAAATATTAGTTGCCATTAATATTATATGGAATTTTAAATGTTATTATTATGGTAAATTATAAATTAAATATCAATAGGAAAGAAATAGATATAATAAGTCTACTTTGGTCCATATAACTAAATCACATCAAATTTTTTAAAAGGTTTTAGTTTGGGTTTAAGTTCAAATGTGAACTAATTAATTTATATCTATTATAGTTTGTGATATAAATCAAAGGTGGCAAAAATTGACCGTTGACTCAAAATATATATATGAATAAATCTAACAAAGCTAAGAGATAATGCTAATACTAAGAGGTTTGGAGCGCTGAGTTGAGATAGGATATCTGAAGTTCTCTATGGAATTCATATATCTGTGGAGTTCATATGTCTGTGTTTGGGGTGAATTCATATGTTTGTGTTTAGGTTGCAGAGTTGAGTTCAAATGTTTGGATATCTGATGCAGTTTTTTAGACTATAAATAATATACTTTTATGATTACTATTTTTGTTTTGAAATTTTTTTATTCAATAATTCAACCCATTTTTGTTTGAATAAAATATGGATTGTAATTTTTTTTTTCAATTTTTAAAATTTTTCTTTCTTTCTTTCTTTTTTGGGCAATGAACGACAATTAACGCATTACATTTCTTGTAGAAATATGGTTAAATAAAATGAGAAACTGAAGTGAAATTAAACTTTTGATTGTTTTGAACCTAACTTAGATGGCCAAACAAAACGCAAACAATCAAAAGATTAAATCGAAAGCAATAAAGAACGAACACCAAGATATATAGTGGTTCGACCAATTTGGTCTACATCTACTTTGAAAACCAGATTGAATCAGTTTTATTAGATAATCATCAATCTGTAATTTGATACCCACTGATATCGAGAGATCCGCACACGATGTCGTCTCTAAAACCGAGGATAACCTGCTGAAAAATAGCCCAAATCAAGTGCACTAACTTGCCTTCTGACCGGCGAACCATGCACAAATCCGCGCATCTCTCTTTGTGGCTCACAACCGACGAACCCACATCGAAACCAGAACCCACCACAACCGAGGTGACCGCCTAGATCGAATCGGACACCTACCAGACACCCACGCTCACGTTCGGACACCCACTACGAATGATGAGTACCCGCGCCGACTCTTTACTGCTGACGTCAAAGCCGGACGAAAGGTGAACGTCGACTCCCTACTGCTGACGTCAAATTCGAACGGAAAGGTGAACGCTGACTCGACGGACATGTGTGCGTCTGCTTCCCTAAAGAACCGGCTGCACCTCTCTTTATTTGCTTCCTCGAAAGAAACGGCTGCAACTCTTTTTCTTTTTTTGGCTTCACGAAATTTTCCAAACCTAACGAAGAAGATGGGTTTAATTACAAAATTGTCATCTGCTCATATGTACCAGAATTTCGTTGTTCACCAAATCCCCAATAAAGCCCACTTAAATACCTTGTTATTTTCTACAAATCTCCCTCATAACAAGAATATTTAGCTGTCAAGTTGATTCTCCAATCTCCCTATCATCCATATTTAATATTCAGCCCATCTAATAAGTATTTAAACCTATGGGCTGGAAGAACCTTGGTTAACATATCTAACAAATTTCCAACTGTGTGAACCTTGACCAGTTCAACATCTTTCTGAGCCACAACTTCTCTGATAAAATGAAATTTGACATCGATATGATTAGATCGTTCGTGATGAGATAGATTCTTCGCAAGATGAATAGCACTCTAGCTATCACAACGGACGATAGGAATGAACTCCTGCGATAACAGCTCACCAACTATCCTTTTCAACCACACTGCCTCTTTCACAGCTTCACCCACTGAAATATACTCTGACTCAATAGTAGAAAAAGTAACAACTGACTGTAGAGCAACCTTCCAACTGACCACATTAACAAACAAACGAAAAATGTGACCTAATAGAGACTTTCTTTTGTCAAGGTCTGCAGTGTAATCTGCATCTGTGAAGCCTTACAACAGTGTTGATTTATCATAATCCCTACTAAAACACAATGATACACTGACATTACCTTTCAAATATCGAAGCACCCATTTAACTACATTCCAATGCTCCTTCCCAGGATTTGACAGAAACCTACTTGTCATACTCATAGCATATCCCAAGTCAGGCCTAGTACAAATCATCAAATACATAATACTTTCAATAACATTACAACAGGGAATATTAGACATCTCTAACCTTTCGTGTTCAGTAACAGGACATTGAGACGAAGAAAACATAAAATGAGATGCTAAGGGTGTCAAAACTACCTTACAACCAGACATATTATACTTCTCAAGTAGTTTATGCTCATAACTCTCCTGCGAAATGGTTAACAAATGTTTCTCCCTATCTCTTTTCACATCCATGTTAAGATCCTTTTCAGTTCACCTAAATCTTTAATCTCCTACTAAACCGTTTCTTGAGATCATAGATTTCAGAATAATCCTTAGACACCAGGATCATATCAGCTACGTACAGAAGTAGATAAATATATGTACCTTTCTGAGATAGTTTCCAGTACACGCAGACATCATATGAGCTCTTGTGAAACCTCTACTTCAGAATAAAGGTGTCAAACCTGATATACCACTGTCTCGGTGATTGCTTCAGTCCATAGATGGACTTGTGAAGACGACAAACCATGTCTTCCTTTCCTTTCACCTCATAACCCTTAGGTTGAGCCATATGGATCACTTCCTCCAATTCTCCATGAAGAAAAGCTGTGGTGACGTCCATCTGTTCAACAAATATATCAAAGTGAACAGCAATAGATAAAATTAATCGAATTGATGAATGCCTCAACACGAGAGAGAAAATCTCAAGAAAGTCAACTCCCTCCTTTCGAGTGTAGCCCTTGGCTACCAGTCTAGCCTTATACTTAGGCTTTCTGTCACCTCCTATACCTAGCTTGATTTTATAAATCCACTTTGACTGAATGAGTTTCTGATTAGGAGGCCTTGGAACTAATGACCATATCTGATTCTTCTACAACGAGAGCAACTCTACTTCCATAGCATCATTCCATTGTTCCTTCGAATTAGATACAATTGCCTCCTTAAAAGTAAAAGGCTCTNGTATGATCATAATTCTTACAAATGTAAGGTATGTTCCAGAACTCAAACGAAATCTAATTTCTCTGGGCGAATTAGATAGAGCAGGTTATTCTTATAAATCTGAGAATGGAGTTCTAAATCTTATTAAGGGTTCTTTGGTTAAGCTGAAGGGGACCTTGAGGAATGGTCTTTATGTGTTGGATGGTACTGCAATTTCAGGTAGTGTTGTTGTTGCATCTAGGAAAGAAACAGATAAGTCCACGTTATGGCATAACAGATCAGCTCATGTGAGTGAAAGAGGTCTTCAAGCTCTTTTAGACAAGGTTTACTTGGAGGAGTTAAAGACATTGAACTTCCTTTTGTGAACATTGCATAATGGGAAAGTCTACCAGAGTGAAGTTTGGAAAAGAGAAGCATTCTACCAAAGGAATTTTGGATTATGTTCATTCAGATTTATGGAGTCCTACACAGGTACCTTCTAATGGGAGGTTCGAGATACTTTATGTCGATCATTGATGAATTTTCAAGAAAGGTGTGGATGTATCCACTGAAACAAAAGGATGAAGCTTTTGGGAAACTTCTTGAATGGAAAAAGCAGGTTGAGAACCAAACAGGTAGGAAGGTAAAGTGTCTGATGACAGACAATGGTTAAGAATTTGTGAATCACAAATTTGATAAATTTTGTAAATCTGAGGGAATTACGAGGCATTTCACTGTTACGTACACTCCACAGCAGAATGGTTTAGCTGAGAGGTTCAACAGAACATTATGGAGCGTACAAGATGTCTCTTGACAAATGCTTCATTACCCTTGAAATTTTGGGGGAAAGTTGCCCAAACAGCCTGTTATCTTATTAATAGGAGTTCATCTTCTGCTTTAGACCTAAAGACTCCTCAGAAGATATGGACAGTAAAAGCTCCAAGCTTGAATCATCTCAAAGTGTTTGGATGTTCAGCTTATGCTCATGTTAAGGAAAGGAAGCTGAATAAGAGGGTACTAAAATGTATGTTTATTGGCTATCCTCAGGGTATTAAAGGATATAAACTTTGGTACTTAGAAGAGGGGAGAAATAAATGCATTATCAGCAGAGATATGACCTTTAATGAAACAGAGATACCATTTCGTGTCAAAGAGCAGCAAAAACAGCAGATAGTTGATCAGGTTGAGGCAGAGGTTAGAATTGATTTTAAAGCACAGCCATCAGTTAGTTCAGGTGATTCCAGTGATCAACATCTAGTTCTGATGGTAGACAACCTCAACTACAAAGGACTTTGATTGATGAGGGAGCTTTTGGTGAAGAAAGCTCAAGTAGCAGTGACCTACAGAACTATCAGCTTAC
>NC_052358.1:61933303-62140399 GCF_009727055.1 Benincasa hispida | reverse complement strand
TTATTAGAAAAATAATTTATGAAATTAATTTGTAAAATTAATAAATTTTTATTTTAGAAATAAAATATGATTTTAAAATCAAAATGGATTTCTCGAAATTGAAAAATTACACAAAATTTGAATAAATGGGTTTTTCAAGTCATCTTCAAAGTAGCTTACAAGGAATCCACCTTCTTCTTTGGTTTGCTCCAAACATGAGTTGCATCCGATGCAACACATCTCTTTGCATGATAGTCTGCAATATATTGAAGAGAATGGAGTGAAGAATAAAGAAGGAATCGACTGAATTTTTGTTGAAAAATTCAGATGAAGAAGGTGTTCTTCAATGGGTTGGTTCAGTGAGCTTTCTCCATATTTCTTTTGATTCCAACTTATTTTGAGTCCCACAACTCAATCTAGAGCACCAAGAGGATAGTAGGAAAGATCTTGTGGTGGTCTACACAAGGATTCGGAGGATTTTGCAGTTGGAAATGGAGATTTCGTTGGTTCGGCCAAGGTATATTCATGAAACCCATTATACTCTGTTGTTAGCATGTTTCTTTTCAACCAAAATTAATGAATTAAAATGCTTATGGATCCTGATTTCTTCCGCTGCGTGATAGTGTCGACCCAACACCAATAAACCTACATTTCAGTGCCCTCTTATTCAACTTCCCTTCCTTAACATGAGCATAAATTGAACATCCAAACACTCTAAGATGATCCAAACTTGGAACTTTTCCTGTCCATATCTCTTGAGGAATCTTTAGGCCTAAAGCGGAAGATGGACTTCTATTAATGAGATAGCAGGCTGTTTGGGCAGCTTCCCCCGAAAACTTCAATGGTAATGAAGTATTTGTTAAGAGACATCTTGTATGCTCTATAATTATTCTGTTAAACCTCTCAGCTAAACCATTCTGTTATGGGCTATACGTAACAGTGAAATGCCTCGTAATTCCCTCAGATTTTCAAAATTTATCAAATTTGGGATTCAAAAATTCTAAATATTGTCTGTCCTCAGATACTTTACCTTCCTGCCTGTTTGGTTCTCGACCTGCTTTTTTCATTCAAGAAATTTTCCAAAAGCTTCATCCTTCTGTTTCAGTGGATATATCTACACCTTCCTTGAAAAATCATCAATGATAGACATGAAGTATCTCGAACCTCCCATAGAAGGTACCTTTGTAGAACCCCACAAATCCGAATGAACATAATCCAAAAAATTCCTTTGGTAGAATGCTTCCATTTTCCAAACTTCACTCTGATAGACTTTCCCATTATGTAATATTCACAAAATGGGAGTTCAATGTCTTTCACTCCTCCAAGAAAACCTTGTTATGAAAGAGCTTGAAGACCTCTTTCACTCACATGAGCTAGTATGTTATGCCATAACATAGACTTATCTGTTTCTTTCCCAAATTCAACAACAACATTACCTGAGACTACAATACCCTCCAACACATAAAGGTCATTCCTCAACGTCCCCTTCAGCTTAACCAAAGAACCCTTGATAACCTTCAGAACTTCATTCTCAAATTTATAGGAATAACGTGATCTATCTAATTCGCCCAGAGAAATTAGATTTCGTTTGAGTTCTAGAACATACCTTACATTAGTAAGAATTCTGATCATTCCATCATGTGTTGCAATTCGAACTAACCAATTCCTTTTACATCACAAACACCATTATGACCAAACAAAACTGATCCTTCATCATTTTTCTGAAAGTCAATCAAGAAATCCCGATTAGGAGTCATGTGAAACGTGCACCCTGAGTCTATAATCCAAGCATCCTAAATATCCCTGCTAGACACCATCAGAACCTCTGCTAAATCATACCTATCAGTGACATTTGTTGCACTAGATTCCCTTTCATGCTTGCTATTTGATGCTTCCTTGCTCTTATTCGAAGAGCAATTTTTCTTAAATTGTCATTCTTTATGACATAGGAAACACTTTCTGACTTTCCCCTTTGATTTGGACTTGGATCTCGACTCTTTTCCTTTTCCATTCTTTTTCTCACCTTTGCCTCTAGCCATGAGTAACTCTCGATCCTTGCATTCCTTTTTAATCTTGGGGTTTCTCGTTCTCAAGGCATCCAACATTATATCCATGGACAATGAATCTCATCCATATTTAATAGTTGCCTTAACTTCTCGATACGATTCAGGCAATGAATTCAGAAGAATAACTGCTTGATTTTCATCCGACATCTTCTCACTGATGTTATTGAGATCAACTATAATCTTCTAGAATTCATCCAAATTCTCTTTAAGCCTTTACTAGAATCCATCTTATATCCAAAGACTTTCTCTTTTAGATATAATTTATTTGGCAAGGACTTAATCAAATAAAGACTTTCTAATTTCTTCCATAACTCCGCTGTAGTAGTACCTTATCTACTAGCCTAAGCACTCTATCTGACAGATACAAAATTATCGTCGAATAGGTCATCTCATCCATATCCCTTTTTTCAGCTTCTGTAATTGTTGGCGAAATGTCATTTTCGTTTAAAATTTTGGTTACTTTTTGTTGTATCAAAATAGTCCTAATCTTTTTCCTTCATAACCCAAAATCACCTTTCCCATCAAATTTAACAACTTCGAACCGTGTAGACATCGAAGCCATCTGTCAAATTAAGTCCAACAAAAATTAAAAGAATATGTCAGCACACTACCACCACTCTCCTTGGATTGAATGGAGCTCTGATACTACTTGTGAGAGTTTTGAATCTAACTTAGATGGCCAAACAGAACGCAAACAATCAGTAGAATAAATCGAAAGCAATAAAGAACGAACACCAAGATATATAATGGTTCGACCAATTTGGTCTACATCCACTTTGAGAACCAACTTGAATCAATTTTATTACGAGCAATGAGAAATTTATAATTGCAGATAATCAACAATAATCATCAATATGTAATTTGATACCCACTGATACCGAGAGATCTACACACGACGTCGTCTCTCAAACCGAGAACAACCCGCTGAAAAACAATCCAAATCAAGTGCACTAACCCGCCTCTGACCGGCGAACCACGCACAGACCTGCATGTCTCTCTCTGTGGCTGACAATTGATGAACCCATCGAAACCGAGGCGGCCGCGCAGATCGGACAGAACACCTACCAGACACCCACGTTCACACCGTCGGACACCCACAGCGAATGACAAGTACCCGCACCGACTCCCTACTGTTGACGTCAAAGTTGGACGAAAGGTCAACGCCGACTCTCTGTTGCTGACATCAAAGTCAAACGGAAAGGTGAACGTTGACTCGACGGACGTGTGTGTTTCTGCTTCCCAAAAGAAATGGTTATGCCTCTCTCTATTTGCTTCCTAAAAAAAAAAAACGGCTGCAACCCTTTTTCTTTTTTTGGCTTCACGAAAATTTTCAGCCCTAATGAAGAAGATGAGTTTAATTATAAAATTGTCATTTGTCCATATTTACCAGAATGCCATTAGGACTTTAATTTCACCAAAAATCCAATAAAGCCCATTTAAATACCTTGTTATTTTCTACAGATTCTGACTAATTTTTCTCCATTAATTTCATTATTATCTTCTTCTTTTTCTTTTTCTTCCTATTGTTGTTCTATATTTTTACTATATCGTGAATTTTTTTTTAATTAAATCTCCCCCATCATCATAACAACCAATAGAATGCCACCACATTTCTTCAACAGTTTCACTTTCATTTCCTCTAATTTTGGAGGATCATTAGAAAACAAATTACTATTTTTCACTAATTCATGCTGGAAAATGTTTCAGGAAAAAATTTCCATTTTATGGTTATATATATATACTTTTCAACTAAATATTCTAAACACTTATTTGATATATGAATTCATTACATATAAATATTGCATTTATTATAGAAAAAATAATATTTTTTTATATAATCAATAATAACCCTACAACATACTTTAATAGTCATCAGTGTTTTAGTAGTCGGTAATGGTTGTCAAAGTTGATTATCGAAGATGATTTTTGCTGTAGTTTGTAGTCAGAGATGTCGGAGCCTAAAGTTGGTCACATGAAGGTGTATTGGAGTTAGTTGTTAAAGTTTGTCATTAGAGGTGGTTTTTGAATCTCAGAGATGGTCAGGTAAAAGTAGTCGTCGAAGTTGATTATCGAAGATGATTTTTGCTAGAGATTGTAGTCGGAGGTGACTGTCGTAGCCTAAAGTTAGTCGCATGAAGGTGATATTAGAGTTGGTTGTCGGAGTTTCTTGTCGAAGGTGGTTGTTTAAGCCTCGAGTTGGTCGTCAGAGTTGTTACCTGAAAGGTAATCATCGAAGGTGGTTTTCTTCGGAGTTTATAGTCGAAGGTGGTTGTCGGAACCTACGAAGGTGATTGTCGAAGTTGGTCATCGAAGTTTATTGTCGGAGCCAATTGGTCGTCGGAGTTGATAGCGTGGAGGTGGTTGTCAGAGTTGGGTTATCGGTGGTGGTTGTTGGAGGTCGGAATTGGTTGTCTGAGTTGGTCGTCGGAGTTGTCATCGGAGGTGACTGTCGGAGTTCGGATTTCATCGTCAAAATTGTCATCGAAGGTGGTTGTTGGAACCTAGAGTTGGTCACTAGAGTTTTCAACGAAGGTAGTTGTCGGAGCCCAAAGTTCGTCGTCGAGTTGTCATCGGAGGTGGTTGTTGGAGCTCGGAGTGTGACAGTGGCCGATGGGTGGAACCATTGAAAATATGGGAAGAAGGGAGAGTTGGGGTGAGTTGGTATAATACCAACTCAACTCCACCAATATTTAAAGTTGATGGGCCAAACAATGAGATTGTATATTATACAACTTAACTCAACTCATATTGGTGAGCCAAACAACCTCTAATAGATTCCCACTGAAGTGAGCAAATATGAGCAACACGATAACTTGAACAAGTTGGCAGATTATAATAATAAAGAAAAAACAAACAAACAAACTATGAGATTAGTTCCAGAGTATGTATTTAGGAAATTTATTCCCACCGAATTTATTAAATCATTACATAATGATTTCTGATTATGGATTTAGGGAATTTTTCTAGTACTATGGGAGTACAATAGTTCATTTGTTCACACTATAAATTTAACTTCATAAATATTTTTCGATCCGACTTTAATGTCCGTAAGTCCCACCCTATTTTAAAAAGTACATTGACGCGACACAAAATAAGTAAAAGTAGTATGAAAAATTGTCCATACTGTCATAGTATAGGAAATTTTTCTTTCCATAGTACACGAAACTTTTATTGCTTTCTTTCTTTCTCCTTTACATTTCAATACACTCTTCCAATAATAACAATACAAAAAATGTTTAGCTTAATTATAAAAATATATTTATAAGTCGGTTTCAATTAAACTTTGAATTTTGAAAAGATTTATTTTAATTGTTGAAGCTTGAATTTTCTTTCAAAACAATCATCGTAAGATTTCGTCGCTTAAGTTATAAGCCAAAAAAAAAAAAAAAAAAAAAAAAAAAAAAAAAAAAAAAGGAAAGGTCCTACACAAATCTAAAAATACATACATGAAAAAAGAAAAGGACAAAGGCATGCTACATTTGAACAATATATGTTATCGCTCCTCTTTTCAACCTCACATTGTCAAAATAAAACATATATTCTGTATTCGAGTCTTTATTGAAACTAAAACAGTATATCACTAAAAAAATCTGTATTTTATTACTAATTTTAACTTTTTTAAAAAAGAACACTTTTGGTTTCTTTTGGAAAGCACTTTAAAAACACTTGATAGGGGTGTTTCCTTTCACTTACGGTCTAAAATGCTTTTTAAGTAGTTGTCTTTAAAATTTTCCAAAACCATTTTCCATTCTATGCCATCTAACGTATTTATTAACATTAGGAATTTTTAAAAAGATGGAAATTAGTTTAATATTCCACCTTGAAATATTATACTGAGGAAGTTCAAATTATATTTTAAATATTATATACAAAGAGGTTTAAGTGCCTTTAATTAATTTCAAAAGAAATCCTAAAACTAATAGACAACAAGCGGTTGTTCTTCTTATGTTAATGTTAATCTTTTCTTTTTTTTTGTGTCAATAAAATTATGTGGATGGCATTAAGTTTCAAAAACTGGATCATGTTATGTTAGGGAGGAAACCTATCAAGAACGGTTTCAAACCAACTCAAAACAAAGACATTGCTTGGAGAAGAAGAGACTCTTTGCGAGCAACTAGAGCTCATTTGATTGGCCTTACAAAAAACTTGGAATATCATATACTTTAAGAGTGAAATTAAAGATATCCTAGAAAGAATAAGCAACAAGTATTACAAAAGAAGACAAGAAAAAGAATGGTTCTCTATACAACATTACTTGAATTTGACTCCTAGATGAACATCAATTTTATATTTCTGAAGGTTCGTATTAGAGAATATATTATACAAAACAATGAAAGTAGGTTTTCATCAATATCATATTACTATTACTTTGAATAATAATTTTTTGTAAATGCCTTCAAAGATGAGATGGAAAATTTCAAAACATGCTTTTTATGAAGACATAAATGGAATGTTATCGTTAGATGAAGCTTCATTCTTATCAACCAAAAGGGAAACTATTTTAGAGGCAGGAAATACTTTTGCAATCAATTACCTAAACGAATACATCAAATCAAGCAAGATGACCTCAAAATAGAGATTGTAAAGCATGGCCTTGAAGCTTCCCTTACATTGGAGGATACAAAGATTAGAAGCAATATGGTTTATTGATATATATGAGAGAAATAGAACCATAAACCTATTCTTCTTGAAATTGCTAAACTTGATGTCAACATGGTGTGATCTATCTACCAAGAAGATCTTAAATATGCATCAAGGTAAGTGGGACAAAAAAACAATTTTTTTTTTCAAATATTTTATAAAAAGTGAGCTTAGCTCAATAGTATTTCACATCACCGATCACTCAATAACTGGTTGAAGGTTCAATCTTCATCCATCATTACTGTACTTAAAAAAGAAAAAGTATTTATACTAATTCTCTTATTCTACTTAGTTTTATATATATATATATATATATAAAGTTGGTGGAGAAACACAGAGCTGGGACAAAAGTTGAGTTTTGCAAGAGACGAGTTGATGGAAAACTTCTATTCGACAATAGGCATTGGATTTTAAGCAGAGCTTACATATTTTAGAAGAATGGGTACAAAGATTGTGTCACTGATAACAATGATTGATGATGTTTGTGATGTCTATGACATATTGGAATAACCCAAATTCTTTACAAACACTTTAGAGAGGTAATTAATCAATAATCAATTTGAAAAATAAAGATAAAAAAACATAATGCTATAAATAATCAGTATACAGGAATTTACGTGGTTCATTAATAGTGTTGTAAGGTGCTACAAATGTTGTGATCTTGATCATTCATGTGGAGACATGTGAGCAGGGGTATTCTATACAAAGAAGTTTGTTTAAGACTAGACCACAAAATAACTAGTCTTATTATATAACACTGTTCATAATAGATACTTACATTTTACCAAGATAACCATAGGTGACATGACATAAATTCTTAGTGAGTTGTGAACTCTTGCCTATGAGGACGGTCCTTTGATTTGTATGGGTGAGAGTGACTAGATCTTCGATTCGACAAGCCTACCATTTTAGAAATTCATCTAATTAGGGAGCTGGCAACACAGCTACATAAGACGAAATTCACTTCTTCCCCAACGTCAAGAAAAGTAGATAAATTACTCTCTTAAGGATTGATCCTAAGGCTTGAACAATGTGCGTCACACCTTCTCCTGGCCTGAGAGAGGTTTAGTCATAGCTGGACTATGATTTATTGTTCATTAGAGGGATTAGTAGTATATAAGGAGTTAGATGTAAATATAAGAGCAAAATGGTAATTTTAGTCTAGTTGTACTTACAAGCAATTTGTGAAGGGTCATCGCATTATTGACTAATTATATCTAATGGACACAGAAATATATCTATAGTGCAAATAGTGCAGTTGTCGGCCAATAATGAAGTGTCCAGCAGTTAATGGATGTTGAATAATATAACTGAAGGAGTTTAATTAATTATTCAAGTACCATTGAAGCTTCGAACTACATGTCTATAAGGTCCCCTCGTTAGCTCAATAGGGATTAAATGAAAATCAATTTTGGATTAATTTGAATTGCTCAAGTTAATTGAGGGAATTAATTATATGTGGTATAATTAATTTAATTATATATGATATAGTTACTATAATGTATTTGATATATTATAATATAAAGTTTGTTTGAGAGGAAATAAATATTTGAATATGATTCAAAATTAATTATGTGCATTGGATTCATATAATTAAATTTAATATAAATGAGATTTATATTAAATATCGTTGTTGAGAGAATTAAAACTAATGGTTATATTGTATGTGATATAATATTAAACCATATATTATATGTTATTTATGATATAATACATAGTTATCTACATATATATATACATATAATAAGTTAGTTATATACATATATATATTAAAATTAAATTTATTTAATTATTAATTTTGAAATTAAGGGAGGGAAATAACCTCCATCCCATATTCTCTCTCAACCCAATTATTGTATGGGTGGTTGGAAAATCTTGGATCTTCTCCTTTTTTATTCGTTGTGACAGAGAAGTAGAAACAGAAGCGTTCTGAATTTTTTCTCTCCCAATTTCTCTTATCCTCTCTAATCTAATTCTTCCTTCACCAAAATCACAGAACCCACAAAACTCTTGTGATTCTCATCCCAGAGAATACAGAGGATTCCTATTGGCGGTGGCCATTTGTGTTAAATTAAAGTTCGAGTTCATGGTCATTTTGGAAAGGAGAAATCTTACAAGAAGAAAAGTTCTTCAAGGGTAAATGAATGCAATTGTATGGTTGCAATTGTAATAAGTTACTAAGTATGTCAATTGATGCAATTGTATGATTTTAATTTATTTCATTTGTTTAGAAAGGTTATAATTAAATAAAATTAGAAATTAAAATCAATAATTCAGAATTGCATGCAAACCATAGGTTAAAATCATTTTTTAAAATAGTTTTAAAATATGATTCACATAGACCTAAGATCACTTTTCTAATAAGATTAGAAATTAAGTTTAATATTTTAATTAGTTTAATAGGATTAAATTGATTCTTAATTAAAAGATTAAATTTGTAACAAATATATCTATAAGGGACCTTTTGTCTAAGATTAGTTCTGTTTAGCCTAGGGTATTTAAGTTGACAGAAACGTAATACCCTACCTGGGAACCTACCTAGAAAAGTGAATTAGATAGATTTGATACAATAATGCAATAGTTGATTGAAGCTTATTAAAATGTTCAATAAACATTAATCAAAATTGTTTAACCATCCAAAGTAAGTGTTTCTTTTGGGCAAATTAAACAAACACTTAGTTAAAAATCAGTAGCCAATTTTTTCTAAGTTAAATAACCCTAGGTATATTACTAAGTGGGAGGAAAATGGGTATATGATACTTCATTTTATCTTTTCATGTTTCTCCCTAAAAGTTCACACCGTGAGATGTATACTCGGTCTTAAGACACCTTTGATTTATGTCCCCCTACTGGTATTTGTATAGATCAATAACAAGGTGAATGAAAAGGGTGTTTATATTAACTGAGAGTGGGACGTGTGTCAACATATCTCACGGTCTCTCTCATTAGTTGGCAATAACGTTTCATGCTCGGCATCGCTTATGTCCCTCTACTGATGACATTTTCATGATTCTTTATCTCAAACTCTAGAAATGGATATGATTACTTTAGTTTTTGCCCCAATTGGTTTTTTCCTATGGCTGGCTCATTAAGATGAAACTCTAAAATCTAAAATGAGGGGTTACACTTACAAGAAATGTTAACTGAGTTTAACAATTTATAGACCAAACAATGATAACCGATAGTTACAATAACAAGGAATTGTTCTGTCTACTGGTTGAGATATTCTCATTTTAGTGAAAGGGCACCTGATCACCCTACGGTGGTTTTTGCCCTAACTCACTGAAACATCATTGCAATAGATGTCACTTAGGATACATTAGATTATTTCTCTAAGTTTCATTGGTTTTTTAAAAATGGGTTAATGCATAGATTACTAATATAAATTATTTGTATGGTTTCAACAATTTCTTAACTATGACTTCCACGACACTTAATTTGTTCACCACCGACAAACACAATAACCATGATTTTAATCATCCATGACCTTCGTTTTGTCCTTATGGAGGATTTTCCTCCTATTCCTGCTCAAAATGTCAATCGAAATGTTTGAGAGGCATACGAGCGTTGGACATAGGCAAACGAGAAAAGGCTCTTTCGTATATCTTGGAAGGACTTTCAGAAGTCTTGGCCAAGAAGCAAGAGCCCATAATCACTGCCCGTGAGATGATGGAGTCCCTACGGAGGATGTTCGGATTGCAGGGATGAAAATCGTAAGGCACAACAAAAGCCATAACATATAAAACCTAAAATGTATTTTAAAATGCCATTTAAAATCAAAACAATTTACTTTTTAGAATAAAAACTATAGATCAAAATAGATTAAGCATGCATTCTAGAAACAAAACCTACAAAAAGAAGAAACACTACCTTGCAAACCTTTTGGGAATTGTGTGGAATTCCTCTATACGAATTGGGAATGGGCACGACCACTTGGAGTCCCCTTATTTTTGCAGGGAAATTGAGGATTTGAGAATTGTGAGATTCTCTTGAGAAATTGAGAGGATTTTGGGAGTTTTTGTTTCTAAAAAAAAAAAAAAAAAAAAAAAAAAAAAAAAAAAAAGAGAAAAAAAGCTCTTCTTTCTGCATCTTTTTTTTTTTAATACAAAGAGAATGAGAGAAAGAAATGAGGAGACATGGGATCCACGTCTCTAGTAACTCCTCTACATGGGGAATTAAATTTTTATTTAATTAAACTTAAATAAAACCATTTATTTAATTTAACTAAACAAATAAAAACCAATAAGTTCCCTTTCACACAACCAATAGTTTTAATGTGCATCTAATGTGCATTAATTCTAACTTACAATTTTGATTTAATCAGTTTAATTAAATTTAAAATTAAATTAAATAATTCATCAATTCATCAATTAATTAATCATCCAATTAAATGTCACATATTTAATTTAATTTCTCATTTGAATCATATTAAAAACACTTCTCTCACTTAACCTATAGTTTTAATGTGCATCCAATACACATTATTTTTAACCTATAGTTTTCAATATGAATCTTATTCATATTAAATTAATATTTGAACTCCTTTAAAATATTTTGTTCTCTCATTTATTAATTTTGAATCATATCCAAAATTAATAATAAAGTCTAAAATTAAACTTTATATTAAAATGTATCAACATACATTAAAAAATCCCAACTCTGAATTTGAACATTTCAAATTCAATTTAATGACAAATTACCTTAATACCCTTTACAAGCTAGGAAAGGGACCTAATGAATCTCCAGAGTAGAAGCTCTAACGATGTGAGATTAATTGGCTAAACAAATTAACCAAATTAATATGTATTCGTTAACTATGGGTATACTCTACCAAAGATCTACAACTACACTATTCTCACTACAGATATGTTTTTGTGTCCACGGATATAGATCAATAGCAGCAAGTTTGTCCTTCACAAGTGTTCCTTACACCAGCTGGATCAAATTACCGTTTTACCCCTTGGTTACCTCTATATCCTTAAATACCAGTGCTCTGATGACGAGCATAAATGCACGCATCTTAGGCCTTTTATTTAGAATTATGAGGATTGTTAAGTGAAATATGCGGCGAATATGTTAGGAATTCATGAGAAAATGAGTTTGCATCGTTTGGCATTAAAAATCTCGGCTAACCCACAATTATGTGTTATTATGCGTTCAATTGTCTATCTTTGTAGCTAAGGCAGGAAGCGGACGCATACGTGGAAGCCGGGCTATCGCAAAAGACGACCACATGCGGAGAATTTGTCCTGTCTCTTATACACATCTAGATGTGTATAAGAGACAGAGCCAGTATTGACCCCAAGGTAGAAGGGCAATCAGTCGCATGAGCTGAAGGTAGTTCTAAGCACATGGTGGCCAACATGTGCCCAACAATTGCCGGAAGTTCCAATGGTCAGGGCGAGCCCATTAACCTAAGCAGTTGAGAGAAATCTCCTACCTGGAAGACTCCTTGCGGTGACCACTCCAATTTCTCCAGGGATGTCTTTTACTCTATCTTTACTTTGCTTTTCTTAGTTTAGTTTATTTTCATTGTTATTTTGGATATGCAGCTACTTCCTTGGTTGTGGTGCGTTTGCTCCTTGTAGGTGCAGAAATAATTCTCCTCGGTTCGCTGTACAACGGAAGAATTCCCTCCATCCTTCAATGCATGGCTTCGATCGCATGAACTCCAAAGCATGGTCGCATGCGTTATTCTACTTAAGGTTCTTTTCTTGTTATCTTTTATGCATTATCCTTTTGAAATTCTCCTTGTCCGATTGTGTTCCTTTACGATGCATCTATGATGGTATGTATAATTCACCGCATTCGCGAACTAAGCATCGCAAGACTCACCTTACTTTTAATAGCTTCTTCAAATTTTGAAACTCTTAAGTTTTATGTGCAAACCTTCGTTCAAACATTTATTACCGCATTCCTGTTGATTTTGTTTTTAGTTTTGCGGTGAGAACCCTGCCAACCTCTAAGTTTGGGGATGGCAGTGATCCCAGAGAATTGCATTCATTACATTGCGATCATTTATCAAAAAAAAATTGAGAATAACAACTTCAATGTCAACGCAATAGGGAAACTCATGTTGATAAGAGTTAAGTTGTGAAAGGCACTTACTCGGGGATAAATTGATGCAATCACAAAAGTTGAGGATATAAATTGGTAGAATTATGAAAGTTTGGAGTTTAAATTGATACAATCCCAATAGTTCAACGGTAAAAATCATATTTTTCCCTAAATTTTATCTGTTTTTCTATAATGATTCATGTTTATTTTCATTAATTATCCAATCATATACAAACAAATTTTAATAGATAAAAAGGAAGAAATAATTCTTCAAAAAAACTAATAGTAAACATGGAATATTTTATTAGTTTTCTTTTTTGATAAAAAAAAAATTAAAACCCTACAAAAATTGAGGTCAAGTAATAGAGATTTACATATAAAATAATGATTAAAGGCCTGTTAATGAAAAATGGATAAAGAAACAGGAAGGAAAAGTAGATGAGTGAAAGAAACGAGAGACACGTATCAATAAATCACTTTTTAATTAATTTCAAAGTGCAAACGAGTGGTTCGCTTTCTTAAAAATCTGTCATCGTACCTAAAAATTTATAAATCTCAAATTTATCGTTTCATATTGATCCATTTTTTTTATAAAAATTATTCTTCTTAAATTTTTATCAAATAATTTAAATTAAAAAAAATTAGTTGCATTTTATATCACATAGAATTACAAATTAATTATCCATATAAAAATAATAGATATAATAACTCTACTTTGGCTCATATAATTAAATTACACTCATTCATTATTAATTTATCACACACTACCGTTTTTCTAATTTAAATTTGAAATTCTATTTTACATTCATTTCAATTTTAAAAAATACAAATGCCACCAAATATTTAAAAAGTTATATCAATCCCAAACTAAATTGAGAGATGCACAAATAAGAAGAAAGAGGAGAAAGAGGAGAAAGTAGGGTATCATGATGAAATAATCTATCAAACATATATATTTAAAAAATGAGAAATAAAAAAAAAAAAAAAAAAAAAAAAAAAAAAAAAAAACTTTATCAAATGAACATGCACACTTTTTTTTTTTTTTAATTTTACAATTAGTCAGAGGTTATCCAATGCTTAGTACCCAACCCTTTTAAAAAGTTAGGTACATTTTTCCCATTGTTTTTAAAACAAAGTATCAATAAGTATATAAAAAGATCCCAATGAAAAGTAGGTTAAATCATGAGTATAATCTCTCAATTTTGTAATTTATGTCTATTTCTTTCTAAACTTTTGAATATGTCGAATAGATCATGATATTTTTAATTACCTAATAAGTATCTATTCAAAATAACTATTAAAAATCAATATATCGATTCAATATAAATTTAAATGTCTAATATTGTCAAAAGCTTTCAATTTTGTGTTGAGCGGATCTGGAATTTTAAAAGTATCTGATAGATCGTTAAAGACCTATTGAATACAAAATTAAAACTTTAAAATTTAATATGACATAAAATTTAAAATTCATAAATCATTAAATACTTTCAAAAATTTATATCCAAATAAACACAAGTTGAAAGTTAAAGGGATTAATTTTGTAATTAATCCTAACAAAAAAATACCATTGACTTTGAGAAGGTGCTAATCAATTTTGTCAAGTGGGCCTATCAATTAAAGTTGCCATTTATGACCATACCATGTTAAACCTGTTTTTAATGTATGGATCACATGTATGGGTTAGTATTTTTTCATCATCTTTTTAATGATTTCTTATGAGTTTTTGGTACTCAAAAAATTGTGAAATTCACGAATCCATTCTATAAAGTAGATTATTTTATTACTTTGAATTCTATTATATTTAATTAAGATCTTAGATTTTTAATCGAGTATAAGCTTAATATATAAAAACATATTCCTAGTTAATTATGATTTAATAGAAATTCTAATTGAACTAGTATATAAACAAACCTTAAGGCTGTAATTTTCAATATACCAAAAAATACATATTCGGTCTCTCTATAATCTCATCTAAGGAGAGATCCCATTTAGGTTATGT
The DNA here is from genome assembly GCF_009727055.1 of Benincasa hispida. Taxonomy (NCBI): domain Eukaryota; kingdom Viridiplantae; phylum Streptophyta; class Magnoliopsida; order Cucurbitales; family Cucurbitaceae; genus Benincasa; species Benincasa hispida. The sequence continues at coordinate 62,125,657 of NC_052358.1, read as the reverse complement.
CGAGGTTTGGTTAAAGAAGACAATAGCCACCTTGTAGTTACCATTAATCTTGCAATGAAATCCGGTATGTTATTTATTATTGACAATTTAGCATGAATAATCCTAAGAATTAATCTTTTTAATATAGATTAAAAGAAATTTTATCTAACATACCATACGTAGAGTACACAAAGTTCATTAATTGATAGAGATTAGGAAAGAAAGGAGCATAAATATTTATTAAAGTTTTAATTGATAAAGATAGGACCTAAACTTCATTAATTAATAGAGATTAGGAAGGAAGGGACTATAAATTTATCAAGGTTTTAGTTGATAGAGATTAGGATCTAAACTTGTATGGATTAGGGATGAAGTTTGGTTTAAGAGTAAATGTGAACTAATTAATTTATAAGTAATAGTTTAACAGTGATATAAATCATAGGTGGCGAATATTGACCATTGACTAAAAATATATACATAAATAAATCTAAAAATGTTGAGAGATAATGGCAATACCAATAGATTCCCACCGTAGTGATAGCAAACATAAGCAACACGATAACACTTGATCTAACGTTTGCAAATTAATTATATGACCCAAAAAATAAAGATTTTAAAAATCTAAGAAAATTAAAAAGAAAATGCATTGAAATTCACGTGCCACAATTCTGATCAAACTCATCCACAATTCTATCCTATTTATTCACAAGATTAGGCATTACAAACCTTACACAAAAGGAGAAAAGTAAACCCAAAAAAAAAAAAAAGAAAAGAAACGAAATGGCTCTTCTTCACCTCTCTCTTTTAGCTTCAAAGTTGTCTATCTTCTGCCCTATCACCAACAGAAATGTTGTTATCGGAAACGTTCCTAACAACTACGGCGTTCCACCATCTCAAAATTATTATCAACCTCCTATTATTAGGGTAATTTATATGTTTAACCATTTTTTCATTTTTTCATTGCCTAAATTTTATTTAAAGTAATGATTTCAAGGTATGAAACTCTCTTTCAAGGTCAGTTAATTTGATTATTCTGGAATTAATTTGGTCACATTTTTATATAGGCTACTATGTTTAGTAGTATCGAGGTTTGAAGTTGATATATCTATTTAGTCTCATAAGTTTCAAAATGACCATTTTTGTACTTATCTTTTGAAAAATGATTGTAAATGACGAATTAGCTAGCTCAATATATAATCTTCGATAATGATGTGGCTTCCCTCACCTTTCTTTCTTCTCTCCATCATTTTCTCAAACCCTTCTCAAGTAAATATTCCCATGTGTTTTTTTCTTTTTGTCATCCCCATTACCTAGTAAAGAATGAGGATCGTCTTTCAGTTTATATATTAATAAAAACTAGAATGAAAAATTCAATTTATACCGTTCGACCTTTAGATTATATCACTTGTGAACCTCAAACTTAGTAATTGTATCAATAAAAAGTTTAAACTTGAGTGGTTTTTCATCTTCTCACCTTAGTCTAATTTTTCGTGTTTTTGTTCCAACTTAGTTAGGAAAAACATATTTATAATCCCCTCTCATGCATTTCTAACATGTATTTTAAACTTGTGACATAATATTTTTCAGTTAAAATCTGTTGGAGTTGGAGGTAGGATGTGCTTAAAAGCATCAACACGATCTGATAATGTTATTGTGAGACAGTGTGCAAATTATCATCCCCCTATGTGGAAAGATGAATTTATTCAATCATTACATAATGATTACAGGGTATGTATTTAGAGAATTTTTCTAGTGCAACGGTAATGTTATACTCTGTTTATTCATATTATAAATTTAGCTTCATAAATATTCGTGGACCCCATTTAATGCGAGTCCCACCCTATTTTAAAAAGTACATTGACATGGTATACAATAAGTAGAGCTAATATGGAAAATTGTCCATACTACTATGTATAGGAAATTTTTCTTTTCGTAATATAAGAAATTTTTCTTTCTTTCTTTTTCCTTTACATTTTAATATAACTCTTCCAATAATAATAATGATAAAAAACCATGTAAACGAAAGGAACCAAATGTTTTTGAAAAATATGTTTAGCTTAAATTGCAAAAAATATATAATTATAAACTATGAGATTGGTTTCAATTATACTTCGAATTTTGAAAAGATTTATTTTAATCGTAAATTTTATTTCAAAACAATTATGGTGAGATTTTGTTGTTTAAATTATAAGTAAAAAAAAAGTCTTATCACAATTATAAATACATACATGAAAAAGAAAAAGATAAAGGCATGCAACATTTGTGAACAATATATGTTATCCCCTTTGTCTTTTAACCTCACACCCTTAAAATAAACATACATTTTCTATATTTCGAGTATTTATTAATTAAACAGTAATCACTAAAAAGTTTTTTTCTTTGGGAAGCACTTTAAAACACTTAATAGGGGTGTTTTTCTTTCACTTACAATCTAAAATGCTTTTCAAGTAGTGTCTTCAAAGTTTTCGAAACCATTTTCCACCGTGCCATCCAATGTAATATTAACATTAGAATTTTAAAACGATTTAATATTAGTTAAAATTATATGGATGGCATTAGTTCAAAATTCTTTTAATGTTAATGTCAGGGAGAAACATATCAAAGACGGCTCAACCAACTCAAAGGACAAGTTAAGACGTTGCTCCGAGAAAGAAGAGATTCTTTGGAGCAACTAGAGCTCATTGATACCTTACAAAATCTTGGAATATCATACCACTTTGAGAGTGAAATTAAAGATATCTTAGAAAGAATAAGCAACAAGTTCTACAAAGAGGACCAGAAGACGAAGGGTCTCTATGCAACTTCACTTGAATTTAGACTCCTAAGACAACATCAATTTTATATTTCCGAAGGTCTGTATTGGAGAATATATTATATAACCAATGAAAGTAGGTTTTCATCAATATCATACATCTATTACTTTGAATAATGATTTTTTTTAATTATGGACAGAGGTTTTCAATGCCTTCAAAGATGAGATGGGAAACTTCAAAACATGCTTTTATGAAGATATAAATGGAATGTTATCATTATATGAAGCTTCATTCTTATCAATCAAAGGGGAAACTATTTTAGAGATAGCAAAATGCTTTGCAATCAACTACTTAAAGGAATACATCAAATCAAGCAAAGATGACCTCAAAGTAGAGATCGTAAAGCATGCCTTGGAGCTTCCCTTACATTGGAGGATACAAAGATTAGAGGCAAGATGGTTTATTGATATATATGAGAGAAATAGAACCATAAACCCTATTCTTCTTGAAATTGCTAAGCTTGATTTCAACATTGTGCAATCTATCTACCAAGAAGATCTTAAATATGCATCAAGGTAATTATAATAAAAAACCATTTTTTTCCAAATATTTTATAAAAAGTGAGTTTAGCTCAACGGTATTTCACATCACCTTTCCCCCTATAGCTGGTTGAAGGTTCAATCTTCATCTCCACAATTATTGTGCTTAAATAAGAAATAATATTTCTACTAATTCCCTTATTCTAATGAGGCTTTTTACCTATAAAAAGTTGGTGGAAAAACACGGAGCTTGGACAAAAGCTGAGCTTTGCAAGGGACCAGTTGATGGAAAACTTCTATTGGACAATAGGCATTGGATTTGAAGCAGAGCTTACATATTTTAGAAGAATGGGTACAAAGATTGTGTCATTGATAACAATGATTGATGATGTTTATGATGTCTATGGCACATTGGAGGAACTCAAGCTCTTTACAAATGCTATAGAGAGGTAATTAATCAATAATCAATTTGAAAAATAAAATTACAGGAAAAAAATAATGCTATAAATAATCGACATGTAGGAATTTATATGATTCATTAACAATGTGTTAGTTACATCTATGAGAAAACTATTAAAGAGAATAACTCAAATCACAGATAAAAATCTGTGATATCATTCCTATGGTTAAAAAGTTTATATAGTTAGCACATTTCTCTAAGTTCTAGGGTCAAAATCATAAATATACGAATTAATTATATATATATATATATATATTATATAATATATAAAAGGTTTTAGGTTTTTCTCTTCACAAGCAGCAGTTAAATTGCCTATATATAAATGTTTAATTATTCTTAATTGTAATTTTAGGTGGGATATTGTTGCAATGGATCAACTTCCCGAGTATATGAAACAATGTTTGCTTACTCTCTATGATTCAATAAATGAGATAGCTTCTGAAGCACTGAGCAACCATGGAGTTGATGTCATGCAATACCTTAAGAAAGTGGTATGGTCTTATAATGAAAATTTCAAATTTTCAAATTTTACATCTCCTAAACATTTTAAGGTTAAAATATCATTTTGGTTTATGTATTATGAGAATTATTCATTTTTAGTCCCTTAGACTACCAAATATCTAATTTTAGTCCTTGTACTCTAAAAAAATCTTAAATTTGATCCATCAAAGTTAGTCTTTATCGAAATTGATTAAATAAAAACAATAATTTTCATACAAGAAAACTACACTATGTGAATATGTTTCCAAAATTTATGGTGAAGATGCTAACGGATAATAAATAGATTATTAAAAAAAAAAAAAAGTCAACAACAAGCTAGCAAAAGGGACTAATTTTATGATTTTTAAAATACGTGGACTAAAATTAGACATTTGAAAGTGCTAAGACTAAAATTGGACAAAAAGTATAGACACCAAAATAGCCTTAGGCCCCCGATTTCGAATCCTTATTCAAATCCTAGGTTTGGGGCATAACATAATTTTTATATTATTGTCTAACTCAGCATGCCTAATTTGATGGTGCAGTGGGTAGATTTGTGCAAATCTTATCTAATAGAGTCAAATTGGTATCATGGTGGTTATAAACCAACATTGGAAGAATATATGAACAATGCATGGATTTCAGTAGCAGGACCAATTATGTTAGTTCATTCATATATTTTTGTATCATCTCAAATAACTGAGGAGGAATTGGAGAGATTGACACAATATGCTAACACAATTCGTTGCTCATCAACAATTATGCGACTTGCAAATGACCTACTATCACCATTGGTAAGTGAACAACGACATTATTTGATCTAAAAAAATAAAATAAACTAAATTTGGATGGATATTTTTTTATTACATTTTGACACTGATTATAAAGTTTGACACTTTGTTATGATATTTTATCGTCTAGGATGAACAAAACGTTGGTGACGTTCCAAAATCAATTCAATGTTACATGAATGAGAAAGGTACATCTGAGAAGAATGCTCGTGAATATATAAGATATTTGGTAGATGAGTTATGGAAGAAGTTAAATGAATATGATGGTGAGAAACTGGTATCCTCTCAAACCTTCATCAAGATGTCCAAGAATCTTGCGCGGATATCTCAACATATGTATCATTATGGAGATGGACATACCATAGATCGTGACAAAGTAAAAGAAACTGTAGTGTCTCTTCTTGTAATGCCTATTACCATTCATTAATATAAAAAACAATAAGCTTATTGGAATAAAATATTACAATTACATAAGGCTATGATAAACTTTTTGATGGGATTGGAATTCCAAGCAGCGAAAGTAATTGGACGCATTAATCTCTAAATTTCGTTTTACAGAACGCAGAAAATTCAAAGTGACAGAAACTGTGGAAAACATAAACCTAGCATGCTCTCTACTAAGCAAATTAGAGAGAAAGGGATTAAGAAATCACTTACCCGTTGAAGACCAATTCTTCGCATTCCTCTCCAATTCACGTCGTCTTCTCCCAATCCCACAAATATTGTAACTGGACACCACCACGGGATATTTCCCATTATTCTCAAGGACGGGAACCGTGCAGAGTTGCGGGCTTGCACATAAGTTTGGCAGAAGGGAAGAAGAAGGGAATTGAGAGAAAAAACTTCTCTGTAAACAACACAGAGAGAAGAAGAATAACCAGAGAAAGAATGAGAGGGAGAGAACTTTCTCTCTCCTTATTTGTTAAGTGCGAGAAGGAGAAATTTTATTAAATTTGAAATAATTAAATTCAAATTCTAAATTTGAATTTAAAATATATATTAGCCACTTTAATATATATTTATACTCTATGTTATATCACATATAACATATAACCTATAGTTAATTATCACATATAACATAAACTATAGTTTATTGTTCTTTCAAATAACCTAAGGCATTAATATGAATCAAATTCATTTTAGTTTTAATCTATAGTTTTTATATGAATCACATTCATATAAATAATAATTGAATCATATTCAAATTATAACACCTCTCAATAAAATATATAAATTTAATATGAATCATATTCATATTAACTTTAACATATAGTTTTATATGAATCATATTCAAACAGTTATTTCTCTCATAAAACTATATTTATTTCTATCATAAAAATGTATCAACATACATTATATTATATAATGTATCAATATACACTAGTATATCATACAATTAATTTCCTTTAATTAATTTGAACAATTCAAATCATACTTAAATTAATTTGATTTCCATCAGGCCTTGTTGAGCTAACGATGGGACCTTATGAACCTATAGATTGAAGCTCCAATAATACGAGATTAATTGATTAAACTCTTTTAATCAAATTAATCAACATTCATTAACTATCAGTCACTCCACTAAAAACCAACAGCTGAACTCTTTATACTATAGATATATTTCTATGTTCGTTGGATATAACCAATCAATAGTACGTTGACCCTTCACAAATTGCTCATAAGTACAGCTGGGTCAAGTTACTGTTTTACCCTTGTAGATACATCCAACTCCTTAAGTACCACTGATCTCTCCAATGGACAATTAGTCATGATCTAACTATGACCAAACACCTCTCAGCCTAGGAGAGGGTGAGACACCTTATTTTTCAAGCCCCAGAATCAGCCCTTAAGAGAGAAATTTATCTTCTTACCCTAACTATAAGGAAATGTGAATTTCTTCTTGTGTAGCTGTGTTCCAACTCCCCAATCAGACGAATCCCCAAAATGGTCAGCTTATTGAGTCGGTGAATCTAGCCATTCTCATCCATACAAATCAAATGATCGCCCCCATAGATAGGAGTTCACAACTCACTCAGGATCAAGGTCAAGTCATCTATGGTCATCCTAGGAAAATGTAAGTCTCTTCTAAAAACGGTGTTATAAAGAGAGACTTTCGTGGTCCGGTCTTTATACAAACTCTTTTGTATAAGATACCCCTGCTCACATGTATCCACAAGAATGATCAGAATTAGATCATTTGTAGTACTATACAACAATTGTATCAATTACAAACTGGGTCGTATCAGTAGTGTTACCAGGATAAGGCACCCAACATTGTCCATATACTACAAATCATTTAGGTTATCACTTAAACATGATCTACTTGTATGTCTCCACAAACATGTTTAAGTTACATTAGATAACCTTGGATCTTAGGTTAATAGATTGTTGCATAAGTAATATAAAATTAATCAACCATTGATTCAACTAATATAAAACTAGGAGACTTTAGGGCATACACCCCAACAATCTCACTTGCACTAAAGCTAGGGAAATATGGGCTGGTGAAACATGTATTCTAGGGCATACAATATACCCTACATGCTCTCCCACTTGCCCTAGCGCACTAAAGACATGTCTCGTAGTTCTAGATGGTCTAGGAGATTCTCTCACACTTTAGCCTAGAGAATCCTTTTATATAATACAAACAGTTGTGTCAACAAGAACCATTTGTTCACTAATGAGATGTACTCACATTTCATGTTATTCCTTCCACTAGGTGCTTACATATGGTCTCCAACCTAATCCTTGAATCACATTATCATATAAAGTGAATAGATTAAATTATATCTGAAATAATTTCCAAATATCTCAAGACACCTTGAATAGGAAAATTATTGCTTCACAAGCAAAATACTGCCTTTTAGTCCAATACACACCATCTAGGATAAAACATGTATTTCTTTAAATCCAATATGAAACAATGTAACTCGTAAAAAATTAAATCTTAAACTATATACATTGAAGTTTCATTATTAGTAAGTTTTAATTTTCAGCACTCAATAGTCATACCATAGAATTCTCGGATTAAACCAACGAATTATATATTAAATGTTAATGAAGTCTAATGTAAAATTGATATCCCTTCAACATTTGAGGTATCTTAGGAAACATTTTCCTTAGACATATCAACGTTATTGTAGATTGGTACATTACCATTCCATCTTTAGCAACTGCATCGAATATTAAACAACTACTTTGTAAATGTAAGATGCATGAGACAAATTAAACAACATGTCCTAAACATCTGTATGTAGACTTTTAATATACAAAATTAGTTCAAATCAACTATTTGAAATTGGTTGTACAGTAAAAAATTGTATATTGATTTTTACTTCATTCATAATAAGCAAATATCAATATAAAACGGATAAATATCCATGTTTCATTTTCTCATCTGTACAAGACTATCGTCACCGCTTAAAGTCATTGATTATGATAATATATCAAAAAATTTCTTGAAATTATATAGACACTTTGAACTTCTTTTCATAAAAGAAGATATTCATTTTTACACATCTCATATGCAATAATGAATGCACTAAGACTCTGGTGTAAAGCTAGATCGAAAATTAACTCGTAGTCTATTTTCAACCAACAATTCTAACGTGTGTTTTCACCTGATGCCAAGAGTCTTATTTTGAAGATCTATATCTTCAAATACTACATTTTCAAACTTTCTCATAGACTCCTGCATATCCTATGAGGTAGCCCCATCAATGAAAGTCTATAAGAAGTTGATTAGATTAAATACAGTACTTCATCTCATAATTATGACTTTAATAAATTTTGTCAACCTCTTTCAATACTTTTCATCTAGTATGACAGCTTTGACTTCCAATAAGTCATAGTGTAGGTTGAGTCACCACATGGCTCTCCCGCTACTGAAAGATTCATAAGTTCTCTCCCAATACTTAAAGATTCATAAGTTTTCATTTTATCATCTTATATAACAATAAAGAGTTTAGATAAGCCTTGATATAGAGGTCAAGTTATCTCATAACTCTCCCACTACCATGAAAACTTATTTGTTTGACAGTTAGAAATTGACGTTCAAATGAAACAAAGGGTTAATAACACCTGTTAATTATTACATGGTGTTGCTTGAAATAAATTTATCAACAAAGTCTGCACTCTTCAACTTTACAAACAAATCAGTATTTGTCACACAAATACGTCATTTTACTTTGGAAAGTCCAAAGGAATACTAAGGTATCTTTTGAACATTACTTTTAGTAAGGGCTTGTTTTGACACAAATGTCTCAACTTACCCAAAACCTGAAATGTCATAAACAAGTTGTACAACACTTCCATGATACAACAATATTTCGCAAACATATTGACAGAAATAACATTCAAAACAATTCAATCAATAGTGCATTACCTTAATGAAGTCAGACATCAGTGCAATCTAAAAACATTTGGACTTAGTTCAACAGAGAACTTAAAATGTACTAAGTTGAATAAGGTCATATTTCTCCTGCAACAAAATGTCACACAAATTATACTAAATGCTCCAAGTGAGATCTCATCTCATCTTTGTCAATTAGGCTTAGTACACCAAATATCTGGTATTATTTATGATCAGATCATAATGTCACAATACGTTTGCCTAAGTGATTTAAATTTTAGTCTAATTTCTTTTGAACATTTCAAAGAAAATAAGACATGAGTTGAATTGGAACAGAATACATTTATTTATAAATACACATCAATCATATTAAGGAATTATCTATGAAATCAGACTTATGATTTCTAACATATGACCACTTAGGTCAAAAAAAGAAAATCGAACATTGGCTAGATAACCTTATCTTATAAGGTTTAATGATACACCTGCATGAGAAACAAGGCTTTTGACAGGTAATAATAATTTAATAATAATTTAACTCTAACTCTTAGAGAAATACCCATAATTGTCATTTCTAATAACAAAAGTCATGTATCCTTCAGGAGAATAAAATTTGTCTTTACTTCCGGATTCATTAATCCTTACACTCTCATTGTTGAGTAGTAAATTTGTTAACTTTTAACACACAAAAATGTATGTATTTAATTGTGAACATATTTTCAAAACAACTTTTGTAAATAAGTCTAATTACCAAAACTATTCATACATTATGAAATATTTTAGTGATTTTTCTTGGAGAAATTAAATGTCTCTCGTGGTGATAAAAGCACCATATTCACCATATGCATTATGAAAACATGTTTAATTTTTCTTTCCGTAATATAGAAAATTTTTCGTTCTTTCTTTCTCCTTTACATTTCAAAACTCTTCCAATAATAATAATAATAACTATGTAAATGAAAGGAACCAAAAGTTTTTTTTTTAAAAAAAATATTTAGCATAAATTACAAAAATATATATTTATAAACTATGAGATTAGTTTCAATTACACTTTGAATTTTGAAAAGATTTATTTTAATTGTTGAAGTTTGAATTTTCTTTCAAAACAATCATGATGGGATTTTGTTGCTTAAATTATAAGCAAAAAAGCCTTATCACAATTCTAAATACATACATGAAAAAGAAAAGGACAAAGGCATCCAACATTTGTGAACAATATATGCTATCGCCTTCCTCTTTCAACCTCACACCATTAAAATAAACGTATATTTTCTGTGTTTCGAGTATTTATTAACTAAACAGTAATCACTAAAAAAAAAGGCATATTTACTACTAATTTTAACTTTTAAAAAAATACTTTTGTTTATTTTGGAAGCACTTTAAAATACTTGGACTTCGTTTTAGGATTGTTATAACTTTTAAAATAATTACTAGTAGTTGTTCTTTAAAAAAAGAAAAAAAAAATCAGTCGTTACAAAAAGTATTTGGTAAGTTCAAACCAGATTTGCTATAGGTTAACTTTAACATTCAAATTATACATTATTTAATTATTATCTTTTAGTATATTAAATTGTTATGAGTTATTTATTTAGAATTTTTTAAGTCTAAATTACAAACTATATTTTACCCCCAAAAAGTAACTACATCATGTTATTTTATTAAATTATATTATAAAAACTTTAAAAAAATAATTGTTGTATAAATTAATTGTAATGTACAAATGCTATTTGAATTTAATTACAAACAAAATGTGACAAAAAAAGCTACGTTATCTATTTTGTTTGCATCAAACTTGTAACAATATTGTATCTTAGAGCTTTTAATTTTTGAATGTGGAAATAAGTATTTCTATTACTCACATCAGAAACATTGATATCGTCTTCCATTTCTTCATTTAAATCATCATTATGAACATCACTCTTTTTCAAAATGACGATCACTTCAATCATATTTTCTTATATAGTTGTATAGTACCATCGTTGCAATAATATCTTCACTTGTTTTTGAAGAGGATAACTAAACATATCTCTTAAGATTTTTCATGCACTTATATAGTTGTGTAGTGCCATAGTTGCAATAATTATTTTCACTTGCTTTTGAAGAGGATAACTAGACATATCTCTTAAGATTTTTCATGCACTTATATAGTTGTGTAGTACCATAGTTGCAATAATTATCTTCACTTGCTTTTGAAAAGGATAACTAGACATATCTCTTAAGATTTTTCATGCACTTATATAGTTATATAGTGCCATAGTTGCAATAATTATCTTCACTTACTTTTAAAGAGGATAATTAGGCATATCTCATAATATTTTCCATGCATGATCATAAAACATTCTTTCAATTTGTTTGCCAACTCTAGATCTATATCTTCCTTTTGAAACTTCAGTGCATTTGGAACTTTCTGCTTTTATACAAATGCATCTATTATTAAATATCCTTAAGGTTAAAATTATTAAAAGATACTAATAGGGACAACAAACCCTCATGGCTTTGCTTTTGGTTTCACCCCAAAAGGCCCCATCTACTAATGGAGATAGTCATTCTTACTTATATACCCATGATCCTCCTCTTATCTAATCAATGTGGGACTTTGGTCGTATTCCCAACAGATACCTACCTGCAATTTTGTTGTCACCGTTGCTTGGTTGCATCTATAGTTTTCTTTTGAGGGTTCCATCCAATGCCAATGTCTTTTCCATTTAGATCTTTCCAAAATTTCTAGTCACTTTTTAGTGCATCCCACTTACTTATTTTTTAATTGTTGCCTACAATATTCTTTGTCATTGCTCTACCAAAACTTGCTACTAAGCTCTTGATAACTTGTAGAAATAGAAGTTATTGTAACCTTTTACTTAGAATAATAAGGTTAGAAAAGTAGAATATGTATTAATCTTACTAGGAATTCATGCTTAAAATGATACTTGGGTTAAGTACATTCAAAATCCATGCGGATTAATTATCGTGAGTTAACATGCGCCAAAGTCTATATTTTGAAGTTATCACAGGAGTTGATCGCATATGCTGATCCTAATGAAGAAAAGTTGATCGCATGCCTTGGGATCTCTGATACTGGCCCATTGGATATTTTGCTTTAGCTTTACAAGGTTGACCATGATGATAGTGCTGACATTCTCACCTATCTTATCAATGATGGTGACTTTCCAAGAGCAGGATTACCAAAGCAATCAGCAGATGGCTCTATATATAGAGCCTTGATGCACGAGACAAAGAATTCGGATTTTGCCTGAGTTCTCCACTTAAGACAATTTTTTGTGATTACAAACGAAGAACAAAGAGAGATTATTTTATGAGAAACTTTCATATCCACCATTCTCTCCAAGTGACGACCGAAATCTCGTCGGAGTAAAGCTTGAGATAGCCTCTCCACTTCATTCTGCCATCACATACTAGTAGCCTTGACAATCACCTATTCGAAGCAAGTGATTGCTAAAAACAGCTTCTCATTCATTTTATTTCTCATCTTTATCAGTTGTATTACATTTCGAATTAAGAAATTATTTCATTTGTAATCGACACTTCTAGCTATATATATATATATATATATATATATATATATATTTCTACACATCATGACTACACCCATTGTTTTCTTTCTTTTTACTACCTTCTCCTTTATTGTCATGAGTAACTAATTCTCTACGGGGTAAAGAGGAAGTTTGATATCATGAGCTAAGTTGAGAGTTCAAAGAGTTAATCTTATTTGCTTAGTGTGAGGCTATGAAATGATCACTCATAGAGTCAAGTAGTTATAACCAACTGTCCGAGAGGGTAAGTAGTTGTGGAACTCACTAAGCAAAGTAAGAAGTGGTTCTAGAGATAGAAATAACCTTATGACTAATACAACATCATTCATGCGTCATAGAGATTATGACAAATGTGGCTGGCCACCGAGAGATGTGCGATGAATGTATGATGCGACCTTGGATTACTCTTGACGTCAACTTAGAGACTTGATATTAGCTTCCCCTAAACCCTGTCTTCTCCATTCATTTTCACATACGTCAAAAGCTACTGGTTATCGCAGCATTTTCAGATCTAGTTTCTATCTGCTTTTAGTTTGTTTAGATAGCCATAACGTAGTCTTTATCGCATGATTTCTCCCATTTTCGTATATTGTTAGTTTCCACCACATAACATATTATTGTGCAAACCTTTCAATTATAAATTCTTTGTGTTCGACCTTGGATCATTACGAGAAACTTGTGACCTTGTTATACTTGCCAAGTCACAAGAAAATTTGTGATAGGAGCACATATGTACATACATTAACACATATTTAATTAATGCATTGTCCATTGAACTTTAAGTGTACACTCGATTGCATCATCACAGCAAGTTCAACACAACAAGATTTTGAAAAGCAATAGCTCTCCCATCCAAGTTTAGTGAAATAAGTTCCAAGGCGATGTCCTGTCTCAATTTCTACTATACATAAATCACAAAAAAGGCCAATAATATGACGATTCCAAATAGCCTTATTTCGCAAAATAGGAGTTGCACTTTCAAAGTTGTAAGTTACATGACCATATTCTTTTCCATATCTACTGACGCAAACAAAATAAATTCTAAACTTGAGTTTGTGGTTTTTTTTACTTCCAAAATGTTGTTCCTTGAAAGTTAATTAATCAGTGACACAATCATTTGGTACTATAACTTAATTGAGTGTTTAAAAGCCTATACATTTTTATTAATTTTTTTATAAAAGAAATTAGTTAGTTTATTGAATAAATTACAAATTAATCTTCACATAACAAAAAAATAGATTAATGTGATAGAAGATTTTAACCATAAACATAATCTTTCAAAATTATTTATCATTATATAGGTACACAGATATCCTAGAGTGAGTCAATAGCACAAATAATTTCTAAAAGAATCTAGCAATTAACTATGAAATTTTAAATATATTTTATAAAATATCAAGATTTATGTAAAATTTAGTCAAAGCAAAAGAAAGAATACAAAGATTACAAAGATAAATTTCCCTCTCTCAATACTAATTATGCAAACAAAAGGGAAAATAAAATTTCTCAGAATTGTTATAGTATTTGGAAGCGGTTTGTTTTTTTTTTTTTTTTCTTTTTTCCTTTGTTTTATTTTCGTTTTTCCATAGATTCAATACTTTAAATTTGCAAAAACATAAATAATTAATAAAATAAAAATTAAATCTAATCTTTTTGAACAAAACCAATAGATTCATTTGTTGAAGGATTTATATTTTTTTTCTTCATTTTCTTATTTGATGAAATCACTCACACCTCTTCTTAAAAAAGAGAGAAATCATCCACACATATTGTGCTAACACATAAACTTTATAGGCACGGTTACAACATTGGCTAATAGAAGATATTCTAGACTTCTAGATGCACAAATAATAGTAGAAAATATAAGATGGCTCACATCCCTATGATTATTAGTTGATTTTTAATATTAATATAATCAACAAATACCATAGATCTATTAATTTGTAAATCAAGAAAAGAATAAGAGGCAAGATATAAAAAAGCACGAATGCAAGTAACACCAATCATCATTAATTTTCTTTTACCCCATCTAGAATTAATGAAATCAAAATTTAAATTATGGGTTAATAAAATAACAACATGGACAGTTAAGCTAGAGAAATTGGATTAAATGACTCCTAACGATGCATGATAAGAGTTGAAAGAAATTAGATATACACAGTCAGATGATACATAAATAAAATAGATTCTAAAGAAAGATTGGTTAGTCAAATGAGATTACACAATTGAAGATATTTTTGGTTCCCATTGATTTGGGGAAAAATCTTGATATCACTAAGAAAATTATAATAAAATATATTAGTTAATAAATACATGCAATTATAGTACACCAAAAAACATGTAGATGGCAAATGGGAGAACTTATTTGAGATAATTAAAAAAAGTACTACAACTATCAATTTACTTTTTTTTAAATGAACTTTTCATTTTTGTCAAACACAATTTCAAAACAACATTATTCTTCTAATTCATCCCATTTGAGATAATTCTAGAAAATATACAACTATACTTAACATAAAAATTTTAAAATTATACAGATGATATATCACACTGTTAGCATTATTATTTTATATCTATATTGAATAGATAAAAAGATAAACCCTAAGAGATTTCATGTCAAATTGTCAAGAATATATACGTACCAGATTGATGACTACAAATTGACTCTAAATTGATAATGGCGCTAAATGGTTATTGTCTTCCCCAACCAAAACTTTGAATGCCCTAAGTGGGATCTTTTTCTTTATGGGATTCAAGAAAGATTGATTGCTTATTGTTTTGGTATATCGAGGACAGTTGCCCTAAGGTCTCTTTATATACTAGTTCAATTAGGGTTCAATTAAACCCTAATTAACTAGAAATGGCTAAACCCACCATTAAGAATTTGTGGCCTTAATTAATTAGATCACATAATATGACCAAATCTAATAAAATAACCAATGTGATAAATTATTATCCACATATATAGCCCATACTTTAATTAAATATATTATTATTTGAATTATTTAATAATCTCCTACTTGGGCTAGATCTGTGTGCCTGATATAATTAAATCACATAAACCTTAAGTGCACATAAATAGGTTATTTCAATAATAGAATTCCCCTTTAGTTCAATCTGGTCCATCTCATGTATTAGCACAGAATCAAGGCGACTTTTGTCACTACCCTCATAACTAAGCCTTCCTTCATCACCAATTCCAATACATTCAATGACATAGATCAAGTATGGATGGATAGCATGGAAACTACATGCAAAGTGATCTAGATCATGCCTGTTTCCAACCAATCCAAATTCCTTAAGTGAGACCATTCATAAAACTTTATGCTAAACAGCATGCATGATAAACAAGTTCAGATAATAAAACTTAAACTATCAACTTTATTCTATATAGAAAATAAACAAATTAAGGTCAAAGAACATCCTTAATAGCAAACTTCTACTAAACCATGGAATCAAAATAGTGATGGACACCTATGCGAGCAACATGCTCATGAAAAACTTTAGGTGGTAAACCTTTTTGTCAATGGATCTACCACCATAGAGTTTATTCCTATACGTTCTATCGAAATTTAACCATTATGAACTCTTTCTTTAACAACTTGAAACTTTAAGTCTATATGCTTTGACTTTGTATTGCTTCTGTTGTTGTTGGAATACATTACTGCCAACTTATTGTCACAAAATAATTTTAGTGGTCTTTCTATACCAACCACTATACGCAGCTTAGTGACAAAATTTTGCAACCATATTCCATGATTGGATACCTCATAACATGCTATAAACTCCACAACCATGGTATAAGATGCCATAAGTGTTTGTTTAACACTTTTTCAAGATAAAGCTCCTCCAGCCAACATGAAGATATAGCCTGAAGTAGATCGCAAAATGTCTTGGCATCCTGCATAATTGAAATCAGAATACCCAATGATCTCCAAAACTTTTGATCTCCGATAAGTGAGCAAATAATCTTTTGTTCTTTGTAAATACCTCAAAACCCGTTTGGCTACTTTCCAGTGATCCATCCCCGGGTTGCTCAAATATCTGCCTAACATTCCAACTATGAACGCAATATCCGGACGCATACATACTTGAGCATACATTAGACTTCCAATAGCCGATGCATAGGAAACCTTCAGCATCTCCTTAGTCTCGAGTGTGGTCTTGGGGCATTGACCGAAATGAAATTTAACACCTTTAGCGACCGGGGTATCCTCTGGTGCACAATCTTTCATGCCAAATCTACTCAAAATCTTTTCGATGTAGTTCTTTTGTGACAATCTCAAAATACCTTGAGAAACAATCTCGCAGTATTTCGATTCCTAATACAAAAGAAGCAATAAACCTACACCATTACTTTCTATGAGTATGTTATAAAATATAACACTAGAAAGATTGATTTACTCCGACTGAACTTGTGATATATACAATCTTCCACTATATTCACCTCAAAGCCAAAGGAGGTATGACTTTATGGAATTTTTTATACCATTGACGAGAGGCTTGCTTGAGACCGTAGATTGATTTCTTAAATTTGCACACTATAGACTTTGAATTACTAGATACAAAGTTTTCTGGTTGTACTATATACATCATCTCATCAATGTTCCCATTGAGAAATGCAGTTTTTACATCCATCTGGTGTAGCTCTAAATCAAAATGAGCTACCAGTGCGATGATTACACTAAAAGAGTCTTTTGATGAAATCGGAGAGAAGATCTCTTTGTAATCAATGTCTTCCTTTTAAGTAAAACCATTTGCAACAAGACGAGCCTTATATCTTTCAATATTGCCATGTGAATCCCTTTTGGTTTTAAATATACATTTATAACCTAGGAGTTTCACTCCTGATGGCAATTCGACAAGTTCCCAACCGTCATTGTCTTTCATGGATTTTATTTCCTCTTCCATAGAATTTATCCACTTTTGAGAGTTAGAACTTTGTAGAGCTTGTTGGAAGTTGATTGAATTATCTTCTATTATGCCCACATCATCCTGATGTTCTTGAAGAAACACAATATAATCATCTGGAATTGCACTTATTCTCTCTCTAGTAGCTTTCCTTAGTGGCACTTTTTGAGGTTGTTGAGTTTGAATCTAGGATTCAACAATGGGGACTTCAATGTCGTCTTGATCTATAATTGGTTCAATAGTGATGTCAGGAATTGGAGCTTAAACGTCATCTATAACCACATTAGGAAAAGAAACTAATTCCTCTTCAAAGACAACTTTCCTTATGTTACCTTCCACCCCCCCTCCCCCATTAAACAAAATAGCAACTAATAGTTATTGAGTCCAATTTTATGTCATTAGATCTGCAAGGCCTAGCCTCAGTTAGACAACCCCATATGTGAAAATGCTTAATACTAAGCTTCTTTCGTGTCCACAGTTCGTAAGGGGTTTTAATTATTACTTTACTAGGTACCCTATTGAGGATATATGCTGCAGTCTTTAATGCCTCACCCTAGAGAGATTCTAATAAAGAAGAATGACTAATCATACTTCTTACCATATTCTTAAGTCTTCTGTTTCACCTTTCTGCCACACCATTCATGTTGGGTTTGCCTCCCATAGTGTATTATAGGACGATTTACATTTCCCTGGGCAAAGGATCTTGGACGTTGTTCACCTGGTCAGTCATATTTATCGTAGTATTCACCACCACAATCAGATTTGACAGCCTTAAATTTCTTTCCAAGTTAAAGTTCAACTTCAACTTTGAAAGATTTGAAAACGTCCAAAGATTGTTACCCATATTTTGAATAGTTGTCTATGAACGTAATATAATATTGTTATCCATTCCAAGAAATTGTAAGGAATGGACCACAAATGTCTGTATATATTAGTTTTAAGACGTATGTGCATCTATTGGCACATAAATTTATCTCGATATCAAATGCCTTTAATTTACCTACGAGATTGGACATTTCCATAATATATTCCTTTATGTTCTTATTGCCCTTATACCTCATGGATGTTAAAGAAGTAAAAACACTACTTGCTTCCCCTTTTTTTTTCATTTTTAGCAAAATATTTCTCAATTTGAGTTAGGAACTTGTCAGCATTTTCACTTTCCGTGATAAAACCCCGAAAAGACTCCAGAATGGAGTGCTTAATGATCATCAGACACATGTGATTTGATCTAATTAATTAAGGCCCTAGGTTCCTAATTGAGTATGGACTTAATGGGTAGAAGCTCATTCCTAGTTAATTAAGATTTAATGGGAACCCTAGTTGAACTAGTATATAAAAAGACCTTAGACTATGGTCCCCAATATACCAAAACAATAAACAATCAATCTTTCTTAAATCCCATCTAGAGAAAGATCCCACTTAGGGCATTCAAAATTTTGGTTGAGGAAGACAATAGTCATTTAGAGCCATTATCAATTCAGAGTCAGTTTGGAGTCATTATCAATTTGTCAATGGAATCTGGTACGTATATATTCTTGACAATTTGGCATGAATGATCCTAAGGTTTATCTATTCAATATAGATATAAAGTAACTATGCCAACAAGTGGTATCAGAGCATGAATTTCATGTTGGATTGTTAGTTTTATGCATCTGTTCATGAGTATGTGGTAGTTATAAGAATTGCTCATGTGAAAAATAGTCGGTCCAAAGAAAGACTATTTTTTTACAGAGTTTATTGTCAGTACTTTGATTACTACGTTGAGAGTACCATTTGCAGTTGGTGTTTTGGCCCAAAAGCTGGACATTAATGTTGTGTTAGGTATCTTGTTAAAGGGACCCACCACATATGTAAAATTATTTTGTTATATTTTAATTGTGAGCATATGTTTTGTTGTTTATTGTTTCAGTTGGTCTTAGTCAAATATCTGGAAATCTGAGTTCAATCCCTAAGTTGAATGGATCGAACTTCAAGATTTGGAAGGAAAGCCTAGAGATACTTCTCGGGTGTATGGATTTAGACCTTGCATTAAGGACCAATAAACCTACTTCTACTGAGGAACAATTGAATATGACTCATATAGAAGAAGGTCAAATCACATGTGTCTAATGATCATTAGGCACTCCATTCCGAAGTCTTTTTGGGGCTCTATCACGGAAAGTGAAAATGCTAATAACTTCCTAGCTCAAATTGAGAGATATTTTGCTAAAAATGAAAAAGGGGAAGCAAGTAGTGTTTTTACTTCTTTAACTTCTATGAGGTATAAGGGCAATGGAAACATAAGGGAGTATATTATGAAAATGTCCAATCTCGTAGATAAATTAAAGGCATTTGATATCGAGATAAATTTAGGTGCCAAAAGATGCTCAGACGTCTTAGAACTAATACATACAGGCATTTGTGGTCCATTCTCTACAACTTCTTGGAATGGACAATAATATTTTATTACGTTCATAGACAACTATTCAAAACATCAGTAACAATATGGACATTTCAAATCTTTCAAAGCTGAAGTTAAACTTCAACTTGAAAAAAAAATTATAGATGTCAAATCTGATTGTGGTGGTAAATACTACGATAAATATGATGAGGATTAGGTGAATAACGTCCAAGGCCCTTTGCCAAATACCTAAAGAAATGAGGAATCATCCATAATACACTATGCGGGGAAAACCCAACATGAATGGTGTGGTAGAAAGACGAAATAGAACACTTAAAAATATGGTAAGAAGTATGATTAGTCATTCTTCTTTATCAGAATCTATCTAGGGTAAGGCACTAAAACTGCAACATGTATCCTCAATAAGGTACCTAGTAAAGCAATAGTTAAAACCCCTTACGAACCATGGACACGAAAGAAGCCTAGTATTAGGCATCTTCACATATGGGGTTGTCCGACTGAGGCTAGGCCTTACAGATCTGATGACAGAAAATTGGACTCAAGAACTATTAGCTGCTATTTTGTTGGGTATTCTGAGCGCTCTCGGAATTTTAAGTTTTATGATCTCACTTCTAGACCATTGTTTGACACAGGAAATAATACTATATTCCTTGAGGATGTTGAGTTTGGGGGGAAGGTAACTTAAGGAAAGTTGTCTTTGAAGATGAATTAGTTTCTTTTCCTAATGTGGTTATAGATGATGTTCAGGCTCCAATTCCTGACATCACTATTGAACCAATTATAGATCAAGACAACATTGAAGTCCCCGTTGTTGAACCTGAGATTCAAACTCAACAACCTCAAGAAGTGTCACTAAGGAAATCTACTAGAGTGAGAAGAAGTGCAATTCCAGATGATTATATTGTGTTTCTTCAAAAACATCAGGATGATGTGGGCATAATGGAAGATGATCCAATCAACTTCCAACAAACTCTACAAAATTCCAACTCTCAAAAGTAGATAAATACTATGGAAGAAGAAATAAAATCCATGAAAGACAATGACGTTTGGGAACTTGTCGAATTGCCATCAGGAGTTGTCATGGGAGGTGGTTGTTAGAGACCAGAATTGGTGGTCAGAGTTGTCATCGAAAGTGGTTGTCAAAGCTTGGAGTTAGTTGGAGTATGGAAGTGGTAATCGCTGACAGTGGTTGATGATTTGGAGCCATTGAATACATTGGAAGAAGAGAGAGTTAGGGTGAGTTGGTAAAATATACCAACTCAGCTCAACTCATGTTGGTGAGCCAAACACTCTCAAAGATTATAAAAATATGTAAGAGCAGAAAGGTAAGGTAAAAATTCTCTCTTCATTTCGTCATTGATATACATTATAGCCTTATCATTAATTGAAGCATTTTTAGTGTAGAGTAAACCAAAGAATGTTACGCATAAAAAGTTTTTTTTGAAAAATTGTAATCAAACACACAAGTGTTTTAATTATAAATGATTTTCTAAAAATTGTTTAAGTAAAAATGAGTCAAAAACACTTTTTTGCTTGGAAATCCAAACAAGTTCGTCTGTGAAACATATTTTATATTAAAATTTCTCTTTAATAAACTAGTAAAACACACATGACTAAAATTAAATTTGACCCTAAAATTAAAAATAATATGCTAAATTATAGAAATTACTCTTAAACTTTATATTTGTTTCAAAATATCCTGAATTTTAAAAGTTTTAATAATATCCTTAATTTTTTTAAAAAAAAGTTAAAGTACCGTTGTGATTAGTATTAAATAGAAAGTATTAGTACTTTTGGTTAATTGGGAAAATGAGATGGTTTTAAAAGTTAATTAGGGAAAATGTATGATTTTCAAACTATTTAAAAAAAAAAAGGAAGTGAAATCTTGTCTTCATTGGAATGCGTCTGTTGAACAAACGCATTCTGCAATTTTTTAATGATTTGTTAACTAGTCCGAACTGAATGCATCTCTAAGAGACGCATCATTAATTTTAAAAAAAAAAAATCTAATTGAGTGTTGCTTGAAGAGACGCATGCATCCATATTTTTTTTAAAAAAAAATTCTATTCGATTGCGTCTTTTGAGCATACACCCAACAATTTTCAATTCATCCCTAAAATTAACAATAATATTTCTAATTAATTCTTATAACATAAAATTTACAAAGAAAGTTTAATTCTTTATAAAATTAACCATCTCATTAGTCTCGTTTTTTATAGTGAAATAATATTACTCATTTTATTTGATATACACAATAATCTTAGTTTGATTAAAATTGAGGTTTTTTTGATTAATTTGATCTACTCGATATTAGTTTTAATAATGCTCAATTTGTTTAATTCCAAATCATTGGTATTGTGTTTTATATATTAAAAAAAACAATGTTCAATATTTATAAAATTTGTACTTTGTTCCAAATATTTTTTTTCATATATATACATTTTTTTAAAAATGATTATTAATATTTATGAAATTTGTACTTTGTTCCAAAAATAATCTTAAAACCTTTTAAAACTCCTACCTTTAAACAAACAAACAAATATATATATATATATATATATATATATATATATATGTATATGTATATGTATGCTGTCTCTTATACACATCTAGATGTGTATAAGAGATATGTATATGTATATGTATATGTATATGTATATGTATGTATCTCAAAGATACCTTCACCTTTTTTTTTGTTTAAAATTGTTAAAAACTTATGTAAAAACATGGATAGTAACTTTCAACCATTGCATCAATAATTTCCAAGGTTCTTTAGGATGTTGAAGGTGTTTGAGGTGTAGACTAAAATTACATTTTCTTACTTGAATTTGATTACAAGTACAATGTTCTTTATTCATGACCAGAAGAAGATCCTCTATTACGTCGAAATCAATCTTGTTGAGTCACAATAGTGTCCACGATCACTATGGCCTTTTATACTTAATGATTGGGCCTCCTTTGTAAAATATATACCTTCGTCACGATGTCGGTATGTCACGTACTGATCACGGACATCTCGACGAACATGCAATTCAATCCAATCTCCATGTATCTTAGAAATTGCTTTCTTTCTTTCGTCCCACACTTTCCAATAACTAACGGAATAACAATATGTTTTTCAAGATAATATCTTGTAATGTTTAAACATCAACAAACATATTTTTTTTAACTACGTTGCTTACCTTAGACTCAATTAGATTTGAGTCCAATTGATTGTGATCTTCGCTCAATCTTGCACACACAGGAATGAAGGTCATTATACTAGGTAATTTCAAATTTACTATGTCTTTTACGGCAGATAGGACGAAGTCTCCACGTGCAACCGTTGCATATCTTTTACACTTAATAGCCCATACTGGTTTCTTCGACTTAGTGACTTCAAAATTTTGATGCCAAATGATTGAATAGCTATTCACTGCATTTTTTTAAATCTAATTTTGAATTGAATAACATCCCCTTAAGCAAGGAATCAAACCTCATATTATTGTTTCCCTCTGTTGCCGAATTGGATACGATATTCATGTCATTGAGGTCTATCTCAGTGAAGATTTCAGGGACTTTATGAACACCATAAAATTCTCTAGGTTGTTGATCTAGATCGCTATCATCATCTATTTCAACTTCTTCGTCGTTTGTGGCAATAGTCGGATCCCAATATTCCTCCTCCACATTTTGACTTTCTAACTCAATAGTAGTTTCAATTTATCTCGTTGAGATTGGACTTGGAACGTTGGCTTGGGATATATATAATTCATCTGTATTATTTGGAGGGTATGGAGCGTTGCTCATCATGAACCATAAATCAGCTTCACTTCTTAATGAGATAGGAATATAGAAAGTAGATCCCGCTTCATAACTACCATATCTAAATATTACCTCTAATCCATCATCTCTATCTATGGATACTGCATCAGATAATCCATTGATGAATGTATTGAAGTCAACTTGACGATGCATGTTTATATGAAGAGATGGTTGTCTACCATATTCTACACCATTTGGCCTCATGCATATAACATAGAAACCCATAATGTCCATTGTAGTTTGGCCAATGCAATTTGACATTTATGAAAGACTATGTAAGTATATATTTATTTGTCCAATCTTATTAGTTTTGGTTTTTTATATGGACCTTTTACAACTTATTCCATCTATATTCTAAAAAAATCAATATAAATATTTTCTTATGTAGACATGCATTCTTATTTTTCTATCATCTTAAAATTTTAAATATAAATATTTTCTTATATAGACATGCATCCTCGTTTGATATTCTAACAAAAAAAAAAAAAAAACTCATAATAAATTTAATAAGAATCTAACAAAAAAAAAAACCCATAATATGCATGGAAATCTAACAAAAAAAAAATCAATAATTCATTAAAAAAAACTTGTAAATCTAACCAGAAAAAACTCATAACAAATTTGATATTCAAACATTCAATAATTCTAAAATAAATCAATATAAATATTCTCTTACATAGACATGCATCCTTATTTTTCCATCATCCTAAACTTTTAAATATACATTTTTGCATCTATATAGACATGCATCCTCGTTTGATAGTTCAACAAAAAAAAATTCATAATAAATTTAACAAAAATCTAACAACAAAAACTCATAATATGCATGAAAATCTAGCCAAATAAAACTCTATAATTCATAACAAAAACAACTCGTAAATCTACCAAAAAAAAACTCATAACAAATTTGATATTCAATTTTAAATAGTAGGATGAATAGTACAATTTATTATACAATTTATTAGTTAAAATTTTTAATAGATCTACAACTTATTCTAATATAATAATGCATATAACATAAAGTAAATCTAATAAAACATCCATAATAAATTTGATTCTATAATTCTAAAAAAGTCCAATGATAAATACACTATAAACATAATAATAATAATAAAAAAAAAAAAATATTGAAACATTCAATATTCAATATACATTATTTCAAATAAAAGTAAATAACTAAATACATAACATTTGAAAGATCGTATGTAGAACTTATCTCAACAATAATATCCATCATAAAGAAAATGATAATATTAAAAAAATCAGTACAAAATCATGAAAAGTTTAATTTTCCATTAAATAACAAAAATATATTAACTTACTAAGAGAAAAATGTTGCACCGAAATAGAGTAGTAATATTAAAGATAGTGGTAATATGAATAAGATGAGGAAGATAGTAAAAATTGAGATGGTTGTTGGATTTTGGAAAGAAATATGGAGAAAATGATAAAGAAATGATGGTTTGGTGGAGAAAATAGGAAGGAGATGAAAAAAAAATGATTGTCGGACGGTAAGAGAAAATGAGTGAAGAAGATGAAGGAATTAAGGGAAAAGGGGCAAAATTTAAGGGGGGATTAAAATGAAAAAAGGCAAAAATTTCACCATGGTCAACGAGGTCTGACGTCCCGTAGACCAGATCAATTTGATATTGCACAATTAACTTTTTTTTTTTATTTAATCAACTAAAAAAGACGTATTCAATTGGACCGGTCAATATATTATTAAAAAATACTATAATACATCGGTTGTAAAGACAAAATTTTGACCTTTTTACTAAATAGTTTGAAAACCACTCCCTAATTAACCTCTAAAACCACCCTTCTCTCCAATTAACCCAAAATAATATAAAGGAATTTAAAGATTAAAAGTGAAAGAAAAATGGAATCTAATTATAGAAGCTGACATGCAACAAGAGGCCACCATTCTATAGTACTCTATCATCCTTAACTTTCACTTTTACGCTGGATCACATATATTATCATTATTATTCTTTTTTTTAAAAAAAAAACACTTAGATTATATGTGTATAGATATTAAATATACAACATAATATCTATCCTAAATAATATCTATATTTACATATTAACGTTTGTATTTAGATATGCGAATAATTAATGTCTAAAATTAAATATATTTATTTATTTTATCCATTAGTATAGTGAAACTAATAGTACATAAAATAATTAATATTGTTGTGAATTTAATATATTATTATTTAATATGTTACTCAATTTTTTAATTATTTAATCAAAATAAAAATAAATGAATATTTTTTATGTTATAATGAATTAAAAAAATTAAACAACTTTACATTAATTAGAATTCTAAACATTAATAATAATTTTTTATATCAAACAATAAAGATAATATAAAATATTAACTGTAAATGCATTAGTTGTTTTAAATAGAAAAATTGTTGAAAATATTTTCAAATATAGCAAAATGTCATTCTATCAATGAAAGACAATAATAGAAACTGATAGACATCTATCAATGTCAGTGATAATCATTGTCAATGATAGACACTGATAAGACACTGATAGATGTCTATCAGTATCTATCAGTAGTAAACTGTAATTTTTTGCTATATTTATAAATAAGTTTGTTGATTTCCTATATTTGAAAACAACTCTAAGATATATATGAAATAAATAATATCACATCATGACAATAATGTACATAAATAAAAAAAAATGATATTTTTTATGAAACACAGATACTTCATGTGAGGTAAAGAATCTGTATCAGACACGTATCAAATACCAATATTTTTAGATATTTCTCAAATAAACATCTGACACGCGATTTGACGTATTTATTTTTATGCTTACCTTTTTTTAATGTAAAAAGATAAGCAACTCATCTAATTTTTTCCAATCTAAAACTAGGCAACCTATTTAAAAAGCTCACTACTCGAGACCAAAACTAAAATGAAAAGAAAAATAAAAAACAACATCCTAAATTCATCTAATCTTCATCTTCACATTTGAGTCCCCACAAGGTCCACAACAATATGAATATCGTCAACAATTCAATGAAGAAGTTATTCATTTATCTTCATACTTCTCTTTCTAATCTTCTTCTTCTTCCCTAATCAATATGGATCACTTTTCTATTGTATTTTATTCACTATTTTACTTCAACATTATCTTAGATGTTGCTTTTTGTATTGTATTATAGTGTTTGTAACGTATTTTGTACTATCGTCATTAACTTGTATGTTAAATTTATCTATATCCTAGATTTTTTTAAGAAAAAAACATATCTTCAATGTATCATTATCCTAGTTTTTTAAAAATTGGCGTATCGTCGTATCCTTTCGTATCTATATCTTATATCTGCATCTGTGTCTATGCTCTATAATTAGGACATTATCTGAATCAATAAGAAAATGCGACATTTGTATGAAAAAACAACGTGCTTAAGTCAAAAAGAAAAAAAAGAAAAAATAAATCAAGGTGGGCAAAAATTGACCATTTAACTCAAAATAAATAAATGAGTTTTGAAGATAGTAAGACATTGAAAAATAATATTTTCTCCCATATATACATTTTCTATCCGATCCCTATTCTTTATGGGTGTTAAAAAAAACTAATGACTTGAAAAAATCGATCAACCTAACCCAACTTATATAGTTTAGATTGGGTTGGAAATGAAAATTTTATAGGTTGAATTAGTTTATGGACTCACCTAAAAGAACTTAAACCAATCGAACCAACCTAAACTTATTATAAAATTTAAAATGTAAATTTTTTTACTTAAAATATAATTAGATATGCATATATTTATTGTAGTTTTATTTAATTTCATTAGTTTTTGTTGGATAATTTATTCTCCAACTATTCTTAAAAATAGGTTTTTCTAACACTTTGGAAAGAGATTTTATATTATATAAATTGAAATTGAGTTGCTAATCTTAAATTAATAAATGAAAATAATTGAATAAAACTTTTACATATTAACATTTTACGTTCTTTTAGAACAAAAGTTTAAATAAATGACCCGAGTAATCCAAACCAACCTAACCCAAATGTTTCATGGTTGTGTTGGGTTGAATTCATTGTTTTAATGAGGGTTATTTAGGTTTAAGAAATTTACAACCCAAACAATTGGGATAAATCTAAAAAATCCTTCAATCCAACCCAACTCAGTCCATGAACATTCCCAAGTATTCTTTATAAGCATTTCTAAAGAAAATTAATCTAAAAAATAAAAATTAGTTTACACCTAAACTTTTTCAAGGATGAATAAATTATATTTAGCTTCCATATATACATTGTCTGTCTAAACCAAAATGAGCACAACTCATCTGCCATACGAATGTGTTATTGATCATGAACTTTGTAATTCGAATCCTCAAACCTTCTATTAAATTTTAAAAATTATAATTCTAAACTAATGACGAAATCTATTAAAATCATAATCTTTAAAAGTGAATCAATTTAAACATTGAATTGAATTTCTATTTAGTAATTGCTCACACTCAAGGGTGAGACTTTTAAATACCGTAATTAATACGAGATTAGAAAGAAACTATGGTAATTATTTTGTTTTTTGTTTTTGTTTTCGAAAATTAAGCCTATATCATCTATATTTCTTACCATAATTTTCATCTTTGTTAAGTACAATGGTTGAATTTTTAGCCAAATTCCAAAACCAAATACAACTTTTTTAAAGCTATTTTTTTTAGTTCTCAAAATTTGGCTTAATTTTTAAATCATCGGTAAAAAGTAGATAACAAAGGAATAAATCTGAAGGTAGAAGTAGTATCTATAGACTTAATTTTTGAAAAAAAAAATGGTCACCAAACGGCGCCTAAATAATGGGTATTAACAGTTTTCATTGACAAGGAATTTTCGTCTTTCCCTTTCTTGTTTTATTTCTTTTTCCCTATTATTTTGAAAAAAAAAAAAAGAATTGTGTAATTTTCTTTTACTACTTTGGTTCAAATAATTTTGGACTCTTTATGATTTTTGGAAGTGAGTCTCATTAAAAGAAAAATTAGGTTTAGTGGCATTATGGTAATAATAGATAAATGGCAATTTTGTAAATAAATCCATCTACTATTCTTTAGGGCTGAAAATCATGAAACGCCTTTGGAGAAGAGTGAGAGAGGATCGGAGCGACGATTTATGTCACACCCCCTCCCAGATTACCCTTCTTAATTCATAAGCGAATGTGACGATAATAGTTATCAACCCTTTTGTGGCACTTACTGTCTAACTTACATCCGTGACCTGCTTAGATCCCTGGAATACATATATAACATTCACCAAACTAATGAAACTTTAAAAATAACCTCAAAACATCAGGGATCAACAACAACATAACTACATTATATTAACAGGTATAGAATTCAGTGGATCCCAACATACTTTACTAGTCTCTAATATGAGCAACACATATGTACAAACATTTACAAGATAAACCCCTAAAACTGCTCTTTAAACTTTGGACTTTTAATTGGAGTCCTTGAGTGGCAGAGTAAGATGACAGCTAACCACTAGGGAGATAACCACTATCTGGGAAAAGAAAAACATTTGAAAGAATGAGCTACTCGCCCAGTGAATAAAAACATAAATCTCATGCTTAAACTAAAAGCTAGAAAACAGAATACTTGAACCAAAACATGCCAAGCAAACGTGTACATAAAACATTTAAAACCATTGTATCTGAAAAAATAACTGAACTGATTCCCACTTGAGAGAGAACCATTTTGCTCAATCTCTCAAACATAAGCCTGGGCTGGGGTGAGAACCTTTTTGCTCAACACCTTTCAGCCAATGCTAGGAAAGAACCCTCGTGGTTCAATCCTACTGAACTGATTAACTGTCATACATGCACGTAGAGCAAACTGGATCTTGACGTCAAGGATCATAACTGAAGTAGGATACCACTACTTATTACTGAACTGAGTGAATTATTCTAATACCTTCTTTAAGTACTTAAGTATCAGATTCATAACATAACTGAAACCAAGTAATACAGCTCAGATACCTTCTCCTTGTACTTCAGAATTGAGCTGAAAATACCTTATAGGAAAACATTTTCATAAAACAAGCTTACTGAAACCTTGATCTCATAAAACATAGTTTTCATAAGAATATCATTTGCTAACACATGCTCAATAACATTAAGAGTACATATGCTTTAAAACATAATACAAATAATTGTAACTTAAACATGTCATAGAATCTTCTTTTGAGAACTACCATGGTTCAACTATTGTACTAAAGCATATTTCATAAACTTTGTAACTAGTATGCGTTTATAAACTTTAGGGAAATGCATTGCTTGGAACTTCTTGTAAAATAACTAGCATAAAAGTAACTTTCAATAAAGCATGGATTATTAAAATATTTATAAACCATTTATAAATCATTTATAGTCACCCACAGGTCCTTCAAGTTTGCTTCCTTAAGGCTTGATAGGCTTCTTCAATGGGCGTTGAACCTACACGTATAAGCATACTACTTAGTTTTTACATTAGCCTTCCTTTTAGGCCTACTCAATAAATCAAGCTCACATGTCAAACCATCACATTGTGCCTCCTACCAAAACTTATAGGGTCAGACACTTAGCCAATTTGGAGGTTTTAAGTGCCAAAAGAATGCGCCCTTTAATCGCCCACACTCCCCACACTTAGAAAGATTGTAGAGCATCAAACTCCAGATTCAATTTCAATAATTCATAACTAACTTTCCAGAACTCATCTTAAGGAATTTCCCTCTACAAACTTGCTTAGAATCAAGTTAGCAACATTATCATAAAATTTCAGCTCAAAATTCCCCATCGTTTGATCTGGAAATTCAAACCTTCATCTTTGACCCCAATTCAAGTAGCTACCTACTTGTTGAACAATTTCCAGTTCAAACTTCAAAAATATATAACTCGAATTCCAGGCCTCATCTTAAAAAGTTTCATTCTATAAAGTTGTTTATTAATAATATTACCTCAAATTTTTAGCTCAAAAATCTTCGTGAGTCGTCCTGGAGCTTTAATTCTTCACTGATGGCCTAGATTCACCCGAGAAATGAACCCTTCGTCGTTTTTTTCTCCTCTAGCCTTATTCCAGAGAGTTTTCCCTCCAACAGCATAGCCACAGAAAATAGACACATAGAGCTTTCGAATGCCACTGAAATTACAGAAATAGCCCAAATAATCTATCCAAACTGTTCAAATAAATTTTGCCTTCCTTCCTATGTTACCACCAAACTACTTGCATGAAATCTCCTGGGGCCACTTAGCCTACTAATGAAGATTAAGGGCTGAAATTCTAAAAAATTTTCATTTAAATTTTATATCCTAATGTAGTATTTAATAATTTACTTGATGGGTATAACATTTTCCTTTTAAAAGAAGAAATTCTTAATTTTCTACTTTCTCTATTTTGGGAATTCCAACAAATTTTGTTTTACATTTTAACTAACCTTTCTCCTTAGTATAGTTAACCCACATTCAAAATTCCTCATCAACTCATGTTTGATTCTTCATCTCCAAGCCCATTACGTGAGCTCCATCCTTAGGCAACATTTAGTGAAATTCAGACGATCAATTCACACTTCATTCACTTTGCCACCTAGGTCATCTACCACATCATGGCTTCCTTTGCCACCTAGGTTGCTGCAATCTATAAGATGTTGGGCCAACTCGTTCCACAATCTCATAAGGCCCTATGTATCGAGGACATAACTTACCTTTTCTTCCAAACCTGAGAATTCCTTTCCACGGAGCTAATCAAAGAAATACCTAATCTCCGACCTCGATTTCTAGTTCTCTTCTTCATTTATTAGCATAAATTTTCTGTCTATATCAAGCGACTTTTAGGTTATCCCTAATAAGCTTTACATTCTCAGAGGTCTGCTGAACTAACTTTAGACCCAATAACTTCCGTTCATCAACTTCATTCTAACATAAAGGAGTCCTGTAAGGCCAACCGTTCAACACTTCATATAGAGCCATTCCGATGCTTGAATGAGAATTGTTATTGTATGCGAATTCAATCAATAACAACTGCGTACCTTTGAACTGCAACACACATGCTCTTAACATATCTTCCAGTGTCTGAATCATCCTCTCTGACTGTCCATCCGTTTGCGGATGAAAAATCGTACTAAATTGTAACTTAGTACCCATAGCATTCTGCAGGCTAGGTCAGAACTCGAAGTAAACCTTGGGTCTCGATTTAACATTATCGACACTGGGACTCCATATTGACTGACTATTCTGTCTACATAAATCTTAGCTAGACGGTCCAACGTAAAGGTAACTTTTACTTGTACAAACTTGGCCGTCTTGGTCAGTCTATCGACTATCACCCAAATGTCATCATATCCTGAGGACTTTCTAGGCAGTCCAAATAAGAAAGTCTATCGTCACGTGCTCCCACTTCCACTCAAGTACCAGAAGTGGATTGAACAATCCTGCTGGCCTCTGCCTTTTATGTTTCACTTGTTGACAAACCAAACATCGGTCTACATACTCAGCTATGCCTTTCTTTATTACAGGCTACCAATACGATCTCTTCAAGGTTCTGTACATCTTGGTGCTTTTTGGATGCATGGCGTAAGCAAAACTGTGCGCCTATTCTCGAATAGCTTGCTTAAGCTTCAACACGTTAGGCACATACATTCTTCCTTCCTTTACTAACATTCCATTTATTCCTAACTGAAAATCAGTTCTTACTCCCTTGCTCACTTCTTCTGCAAGCTTTTGGAGATCAGGATCCTTCAAATATTCATGCTTAAGATCTTCCATTAAAGTAGGTCTTACCTGAAATGTAGCGATCAATCCTCCTGACTGACCTATTGATAGAGTGGCCCTAGAACTCCTGAACTCCTGGAGTAACATTCCTGATATCAATCCAAGGACTACTTTGGATCCCGAGGACTTCTTGCTTAATGCATCAGTTACAACATTCGCCTTACCAAGGTGGTACTTGATTGAGTAGTTACAATCTTTGATCAGTTCAATCCATCTTCTTTACCGCAGATTCAGTTCCTTCCGATCAAAGATGTACTTCAGATGCATTGGTGGGTCTCTCCCAGTTCACTATAGCTTCAATCTTTTATAGATCCATACTCACTCCTACTGCTGAAACCACATGACCAAGAAATACAACTTGGTCTAACCAGAAATTACATTTCCTGAACGTGGCATACAACTGCTTCTCTCACAGCGTCTGCAAAACTATCCTCATATGCTTTATGTGATCTTCCCTACTGCTTGAATACACCAATATGTCATTGATGAAGATTATCACGAACCGATCTAAGTAGGGATGAAATATCCTATTCATCAAGTCCATAAATAATGCAGGGGCATTCGTTAGTCCAAACGGCATTACTAAGAACTCGTAATGTCCATACTTCGTCCTAAATGCAGTTTTTGGAACATCCGCCTTCTTTACCTTCGATTGGTGGTAACCTGATCTCAAATCTATCTTAGAGAAAATCATGATTCCCTTTAACTGATCAAAGAGATCATCTATACGAGGCAATGGGTACCTGTTCCTGATCGTCAACTTGTTCAACTGCCTATAATCTATACATAACTTGAGAGTATCGTCTTTCTTCTTAACAAAAAGACCGGCGCTTCCCAAGGTGACACATTGGGTCTGATGTAACCTTTATCTACTAGTTCCTGCAATTAAACTTTCAACTCCTTCAGTTCTTTTGGCGCCATCCTATATGATGCCTGGGAAATAGGTGTTGTACCTGGAATTAAATCGACAATAAACTCAACTTCCCTGTTAGATTGTAAATCTGATAACTCTTCAGGGAAAACATCCAAAACTCTTGTACAACTGACACATCCTCAGGTTTCAGCTTCTCGTCTTGCGAAACCGTACATGGGCTAAATAGGCTTCACATCTTTTACTCAGCAGCTTCCTAGTCTTCACTGTTGATATTAAGCTTACTGGAAGTATTCTTTTGCTTCCTACACATACTATCTCTTGCCTACCTAATCTCTCGAACATTATCTATTCTTAAAACAATCCATACAGTCGTAATATTTAATCTAGAAATCCATGCTCTAGGGTGACATCAATTCCAGAAAATCTAATGGAATCACTTTATAAACTATAATTAACCCTAAGGCCTATAAAACTCTTATACTATTACAACCTCTCCCACAACGTAATAATAACTACTTAGGGACATGCTTTCTACAATCTTTCCTACATGCAATGTAACATGCTAGATAAAATAAAGGTATAGCACCATAAGCAACTATTTCATAAATATACTGGTACATAAAGTTACTTTATCATTCACAACATCAGGAGACTCCTCTGCCTCCTAGTGGGTCACTTCGTAAAACATGCCCTGTCGCTGAGTTCGTCCTGCTCCCTTTCTCGTTTTTCTTCTCTTGAATCATTTCCTCAACTCCTAAGCCATACAGTCTGTAAAGTCATTCTGTGTTCTGTCTGAACTTCTTGACCTAGCTGGGGGCATTCCTTCTTGAAATGTCCTGCCTGTCCGCACTGGAAACATACATTTTTTTCCCCCTATAACATGTCCCTTGATGATGCTTGCCACAATTCTTACATAAGGGTTTCTTACCTGTACTAGCTACTAGCTCGATGGGATGCCAAAACCTTGATCTATCACCCATATTAACCATAGGTCTTGGCTTTTTCCTTCCTACAATATGCTGACTTTTAACTCTGTCTCTTCCCAACTGTCTGACAAGAAAATGGAGGTCTAGAACTCTCACCTCTCGACTTTACTGAAGCTCGTTGTCATTCTTCCTTTGCTTCCTATCCTTTATCAATATCTATTAGGTCTTTCTCAATACTGTGCTTCCTTTCCAAATCCGCCAGAATGGACTCGACACTTTCCACCAACCTCTTGGCAATCATGTTAAATATTTTATCTCCTAACTGAGGATCTATTCCTGTCTGCGGAATCCTTGACTCCCTTTCTGAAGTCGTTTCTTGATTTACCGGGTCTTTACCTTTCCGTTCACTAGAATCTGGATTCCCTCGAATCTCGAAACTTCTAAAGGTAAGGTTAGGGTCCCCATCTACTGTCTGACTGCTCTGCATGCCACTTCTTCTCACCATTCTTTCCTAATTATGTAGTACACATGTTAGGAACGTATGTTAAGGGACCTAGACTCATGCATGAACTCTCTATTTTTCCCAAAATCTTATGCTCTGATACCAACTTGTCACACCCCTCCCAGATTACCCTTCTTAATCAAGAAGTGAATGTGATGACAGTAGTTACCAACCCTTTTGTGGCACTTACTGTCTAACTTACATCCTTAACCTGCTTAAATCCTTGGAATACATTTATAACATTCACCAAACTAATGAAACTTTAAAAATAACCTCAGAACACCAGGTATCAACAACCACATACCTACATTATATTAACAGGTACAGAATTCAGTGGGTCCCAACATACTTTACTAATCCCTAATATGAGCAACACATATGTACATACATTTACAAGATAAACCCCTAAAACTACTCTTTAGACTTTGGACTTTTAACTGGAGTCCTTGAATGGCAGAGCAGGATGACAGCTAACCTCTGGGGAGATAACCACTACTTGGGAAAAGAAAAACATTTGAAAGAATGAGCTACTCACCTAATGAGTGACTTAATAAAAACATAAATTTCATGCTTAAACTGAAAGCTAGAAAACAGCTTACTGGAACTAAAACATGCCAAGCAAACGTGTACATAAAACCTTTAAAACCATTGTATCTGAAAAAAAATAATTGAACTGGTTCCTAGTTGAGAGAGAACCCTTTTGCTCAATCTCTCAAACATAAGCCTGGGCTGGGGTGAGAACCCTTTTGTTCAGTACCTTTCAGCCAATGTTGGGATAGAACCCTCATGGTTCAATTCTACTAAACTGATTAGTTGTCATACGTGCACGTAGAGCAAACTGGATCCTGATGTCAAGGATCATAACTGAAGCAGGGTACCACTACTTATTACTGAACTGACTAAATTATTTTGATACCTTATTTAAGTACTTCAGTATCAGATTCATAACAAAACTGAAATCAGGTAGTACAACTCAGATACCTTCTCCTTATACTTTAGCATTGAGCTGAAAATACCTTATAGGAAAACATTTTCATAAAATAAGCTTACTAAAACCTTGATCTGATAAAACATAGTTTTCATAAGAATATCATTTGCTAACGCATCCTCAACAACATTAAGAGCACATATGCTTTAAAACATAATACAAATACTTGTAACTTAAACATGTCATAGAATCTTCTTTTGAGAACTACCATGGTTCAACCATTGTACCAAAGAATATTTCATAAACTTTGTAACTAGCATGTGTTTATAAACTTTAGGGAAATGCATTGCTTGGAACTTCTTGTAAAATAACTAGCATAAAAGTAATTGTCAATAAAGCATGGATTATTAAAATATTTATAAACCATTTATAAATCATTTATAGTCACTACAGGTCCTTCAAGTTTGCTTCCTTGAGGCTTGATAGGCTTCTCCATTGGGCGTTGGACCTGTACGTATAAGTATACTACTTAGTGTTTATATTAGCCTTCCTTTTAGGCCTACCCAATAAATCAGGCTCACATGTCAAACTATCACATTGTGCCTCTTACCATTCAGTTATAGGGTCGAGACACTTAACCAATTTGGAGGGTTTGAGTGCCAAAAGAATGCACCCTTTAATCGCCCACACTTCCCACACTTAGAAAAATTTTAAGCATCAAACTCCAGATTCAATTTCAACAATTCATGACTAACTTTCCAGAACTCATCTCAAGGAATTTTCTTTTACAAACTTGCTTAAGAATCAAGTTAGCAATATTACCTTAAAATTTCAGCTCAAAATTTTTCATCGTTTGATCTGGAGATTCAAACTTTCATCATTGGCCCCAATTCAAGCAGCTGCCTGCTTGTTCAATAATTTTCAGTTCAAACTTCAAAAATATATAACTCGAATTCCAAGCCTCATCTTAAAAAGTTTTATTCTACAAAGTTGTTTATAATTGAGTTAACAATATTACCTAAAATGTTTAGCTCAAAAATCTTCGTGAGTCGTCCTGGAGCTTTAATTCTTCACCAATGGCCTAGATTCATTCGAGAATCGAACCCTTCGTTGTTATTTTGCTCCTTCAGCCTTATTCTAGCGAGTTTTCTCTCTAACGGCACAACCACAAAAAATAGACACACAAAGCTTTTGAATACCACTAGAATTACACTAATAGCCAAATAATCTGTCCAAACCGTTCAAATGAATTTGGCCTTCCTTCCTATGCTATCGTCAAACTACTTGCATGAAATCTCTTTTGGCCACTTAGCCCACTAATGAAGATTAAGGGCTGAAATTCAACAAATTTTTCCTTTAAATTTTATATCCTAATGTAGTATTTAATAATTTACTTTATGGGTATGACATTTTTCTTTTAAAAGAAGAAATTTTTAATTTCCTACTTTTTCTATTTTGGGAATTCCAACAAATTTTGTTTTACATTTTAATTAACCTCTCTCCATAGTATAGTTAACCTACATTCAAAATTCCTCACCAACTCGTGTTTGATTCCTCATCTCCAAGCCCATTACGTGAGCTCCATCCTTAGGCAATATTTAATGAAATTCAGTCGATCAATTCACTCTTCATGCACTTTGCCACCTAGGTCATCTACCACATCATGGCTTCCTTCTTTCTTCTATAATTCCTAAGACATGATTTCATCATAGTTCATTAGTAAGACATCACATTACCTACTCTTACTTAAAGTAATTAGGGTTCAGGTTTTACAATTTACTTCGGTCGCGTGGGTTTCTCCGGCAGCGTGTAGGCAAGGCAACCGGCGTGGGTTCGCCAATCGAGGCTTTTGTCGGTTGATGTTTGCGTCCGACGAGGTGGCAGTTCGTTTTCGTCGTGGAGGCTTCGTCCGGTAGTG
This sequence comes from Benincasa hispida, assembly GCF_009727055.1. Classification (NCBI taxonomy): domain Eukaryota; kingdom Viridiplantae; phylum Streptophyta; class Magnoliopsida; order Cucurbitales; family Cucurbitaceae; genus Benincasa; species Benincasa hispida. The sequence goes on along the minus strand of NC_052358.1, from coordinate 62,087,722 downwards.
GTTGGTTTGGGTCGTCAGTCAGTAACGCGAGCGCGAGCAGATCCGCTTGTTCTTTGGGTGTTTTCGTCGTCCGTTCGTTCCGTTGTGTATTCTGTTTGCCATCTAAGTTAGGTTCAAAATGCTCACAACTACATCTCTTGATACTTGTAACTTCTAACATGTAACTGAGGTTGATGGAGATTTTACAAGAAAAAACGTCAAGAAAAAAATTAAAGTTGATAGAAATTTTTTATTTTTTTCATGCAAAAATAAAATTTGACATTTTTAAAACATCAAAATTTGTATTATAATTTATTTTCCACATTTTATATATCAAGAATAATTTAGTTTAATTAAATTAGACTTCTAAATATGACATAACATCAATGATAGACTTTTATCACATAATAAACTTTTAACTGTCGATAATAGTGATAGAAGTCTATCACGGATAAACTTTAATAATTTTTTGAGTGTGCGACCAATTAAAACTTAAAATACAATTTAATGGAGGGGCATTTTTTGGACTTTTTACATGAGGGCGACCTATTAAAACTTAAAATATAATATAATGAAGGGAGATTTTTAAAAATAGAAAAATAAGGGAAAGTATTTACACAAAATAATAATATTTTAATATTTTTTTATAGAAGCTGATAAAGGTTGATAGAAGTCTATAGTGTCTATCAGTAATAGAAACTGATAGAAGTCTGTCAATATTTTCTTTTATTATTTCTATAAATAGTTTGATATTTTTTCTATTTACGAAAATTTCTCTATAATGAAATTAGATATTTTAGAAAACAAAAATGATAAATCATTAAAGATTAGGATTTAAATTTAATTTTTCCCTCAAATTTAAATTAATATATTTTACAAATAAAGACTAGAAGGGTAAACATTCTCCCGTCGTTGTCCTGATGAGGCCTCCAATAAAATAAACGTTGAGTTATATGAAATATCCTTTAAATACAAATTTGGCCAAAAATTGATACTATATTGGCTATAAATTCATATTAGCTGAAAAAAAAGAGTGGCTAAGTAAACGAAATGCTTAAAATGTGATACAAATGCCTAGGTGGATCTCATGTTCATGGAAATTGATAAACATTAAATGTTCATGAATATTTTTGAATTTTTTTAAAAACAAGAAGTTCAAAAAGCATAGATAAACATTCTACGGTTTTAAAATAACCTAAAAATATTTTTTACAATATTATATTTAGTTTTTGTTATTTTTTAGTAATTATTTTAAAATATAAAAATGCTAAAAATATTTTTAAATATAGCCGAATTTGTGAGGATCTTACCAAAAAAAAAAAAAGTAAAGAATAAGAAAAAGTTAAAGAAACAAAAAAAGGGAAAAAAAGGAAATTGTGGTGGTGGGTACCCAACTCTTGGCATCCATAACATTGCAAATATCTGGGTAGATTAATAATTCAATAAAAAGAAATGAGTAGTATTGGATAATTGATGCATCCTTCTCATCCTTCACATAAAAAATAATTATAATATTTTAAAAAAGAAATAAAAAGAATTTACCGTATGATAAATTATGATTTGATAATTTAGTGCAATGCACAAAAATAAGTATCGTTGGAATGTATCTAAATATTTTCAAAAAAAATATTAATTTTATTCTTTTTTATGAGAAAGACATGTTGATTTAGACCTGCCACCATTCATTTGTTAATGGTGTATAAAGAAGTGATGAAATAATAATTATTGACAATATTGAACCAAAACATTGCTAATAGATATCAAAATGAACATAGTTCAACTGACACTAAACATACTGACAACCTTGAGGGATTAGAGGTTCGATCTTTTACTCCATATATTATTAAAAAAAAAAACTTCAGATAGAAATTAAGAAAGATTATCAATATATTAAAATAATTTCACTAAACGAGAAATTTGAACTAATCTATATTTTGTTTATGATAAAGGTGGTTAAATATTCACCAAAGTCCTAAACCACATAAATAAATGGAAAAAAAAAAAAGAAGCTTGGAGTTTTATGTTTGTGTTTGGGATGGTAGAGAGAGAGTTCTTCGATAAATGTGAAAAGTAAAAAAAGAAAGAAACATGAAATTTCTCATTAAATATGTAAACTTAAATAGTGTTTATTACTAAAATTGAATTGTTTAATCAACTTAAGAAGTTGGTGATAGTTGTCGGCTCCCTAAATATTCAGGTGGAGAATAAATTTCAATTACAGCAAAGTGCAAAATCTATGATAAGAGGTGGTTTTGGTACAAAAATGAGAAAGGGAAATCCAATAAAAGAAATGAAAAAAACATGCTAAAATATTTCATAAACTTATCTATATGAGAGCCAAACACTTGACAAAATGAAAGGACATTAAGTAAAGACAACCCTAGAGACAAGAAAGGAAAGAGAAAAGCAGACTAAGTTTCCAAATCTTCAATGGCAATTCTCCATCTCACTCTTCCTTCTACCTTCTCTCTTCTTCCTCCTCTGGCCCATGGAGCTCCTCCAAGATCTGCAAACTATCAACCTTCTTCTTTAATGGTAATATTTTTATGAGTTTATTATTCTCTATGCTTTATTTGTACAATTTTATAATTATTTTTAGTTTTTAATTTAAGTGTTTTTCGAACTACTATTTAGCTTCATATTATTTTTCTTTTTAGTTCAACTATATGTATGAGTGAAAGTATTAAATGCGCTTTCAATCTTTTGTTCGATGACATATGTCAATATACGTTAACTGTGCCTCAAATCGCTTGAATTGAATTACGAGAACTAAAGTTTTGTTTGATAACTATTAGGACCCTATTTGGTAATAATTTTAATTTTAGTTTTTTTTTTAAATTAAATGTATTTTCTCTCAATTTCTTATCATATTTTAAGTAAAAGAGTTGAATTCTTAGTCAAATTCTTAAAACAAAAATCAATATGTTATAATGATTTTTTTTAAAAAAAATTAAAACATGGGTTGACTTGTTTTTTTTTTTAAAACACTCATAAAAAGTAGCCATAGAGTTGAAAATGGTCTCTCTCCTCTCTCCTAGTAAATTTGTAACTTTTCCAAATTACCCATTAATTCTATTTTTCACTCCCTTGCCAAATAGAACATTGGATCTGCTCCATTTATCGACATATAATTAGGAAGGTCTATAATAACCATTTCTTGTTATAGTAAATATTATTTTGTAGTCTCCAATTAATTATCATCAACACTATTTCAAAACTCTCATTTGCTACAATATTAGTATTTGCTACCCTTTTTACTAATTTTACATTCATTATTTTTTTATTCTTTACTACAAGGTTTACTATGTCATTTTAAAACTAAAATAGTTTACATCTCAAACACATGCTATTATAACCTACACTAAAATAATCTACACTCCACGCACAAACTACTATAACCCAACTATAATAACCAACTTTTTACCCCAAACGTCCAGTAAGTGGTTAGTTTCTCTCCTTTTAAAAACCTAATATAGAGTTGGTGTCTTTTCAACCCCTACTATGGTGTTGGCCCAATTGTATCTATGTATTTCATGTGGTCAGGTGTAGAGTATGCATAAATGTAAAATGTTTATTTTATATATATATTTATATTTACTAGATTCCTATGATTATGGGAACAATTATCTAAGTTGGATCTTCTTTTTACTTCAATAACAAGTATGATGGAATATTCGAAAAATCAGACGAGTTATGTTTGTCTTAAATTAGATTTCAGGATAGTTATATAACTAAACTCGTTTGTTACAATTTCTAATTTTTCATTTTTCATATTTGCATTATTTTTTTTTCTTTTTTTTTTTTTTTTAAGATAAACATATTTGCTATTTGGATGTGTAGTTTGATAATGTTTTTTTTTTAACCTTTTCATATTATATTTCGAAGTTTTTTTTTTTTTATGAGTATTTAGTCTAAATGCATTTCTAATATAATATTGGTGAGTCAATAGTATACCAATATTCATTCAAAATGTAATTCAAGTATATATATATATATAAGTAATGTATCCGTAATATATCAATATCCATTCAAAATGCATATCAAGTATATTTCGAGTGTATCACTAGCTTACTAATTCTAATTTAAAATTTATTTAAAATATAAAATTAATGTATTTTGCTCATTAAAAATAATTTTAAGTATATCATTGAGAGTACGTACATTTTATTTAAGAAATTGGGAGTACATTTTTGCGTTATTATTTATTTCCATATTCAAAATTGGTTGCATAATCATTTTTTCTTTTGAGAAAATTTCAGTTAAAATGTGTTGTGGTTGAACGTGGGATGTGCACAAAAGCTTCAATACAAAGTGGCGTTGTCATTGAGAGACAGTGTGCAAATTACCAACCTTCTATCTGGAAAGATGAATTTATTCAATCATTACATAATGATTTCTGGGTATGTAAACATAAATATATATATAAATTTTTTGTCATTTTCATTTCAATATATCCTTAGTATGGAGGACTATAATAATAGTAAAGGGCATCATCAAACTTAAAATATTCGTAGATATAACATAATGTAAAAAAATTTGTAGATATAACAAAATTTAGTTTTTGCTTTCGAAATCTTACAGTGATAGATCACATCGCTAGTAAGGGTCTATCAGTAATATAGTTTATCACTGATAGATTTTGCTAGGAAGCAGCTGCAAATATAGCAATCAAGCCTAAAGTATTAGTAGATATAACATAACGTAAAAGAATTTGCAAATATAATAAAATTTAGATTCAACTTTTAAAAATTTATTAGGAGTGGCCTTAAGATTTTCAAAACTTTTTTTTTTTTTTTTTATCTTGTTGAAAAATATTAAATTGTAATAGAATGAAGTAAACCTCACAGTTTGATATTAAGGCACAATCAAAACACAAGAGAAGAACAAGTGAGGAAAAAAACAAACCAGATACATAGAAAAGCGCACACAACTGAAGCCACAATCAATAATTCTTTGTAATGTGATCAGATATTACTGAAGTTTTAAAGTCATTTGAATTAGTTAAAACTCTCTTTTAAACTCTATAATAAAATCATGGTCAAATATAATTTTGATATTAAAGTATTTTTTGGGTTTCAAAGTACTTCATTTAAAATAAATCATATACTAATAGATAAATTTATGTCATCTCTTCATGTCAATGTTTAGGGAGAAGCATATCAAAGACGGTTCAATCAACTCAAAGGACAAGTTAAGAAATTACTAAGAGAAGGAAGAGACTCTTTGGAGCAACTCGAACTCATTGATGTCTTACAAAGACTTGGAATATCATATCACTTTGAGAGTGAAATTAAAGATATATTAGAAAGAATAAGCAATAAGTTTTACAAAGAAGGCAAGAAGAAAAATAGCCTCTATGCAACATCTCTTGAATTTAGACTCCTAAGACAATATCAATTTGATATTTCGGAAGGTTCGTATTAGAACCTATATTATACAATACAAGTAGGTTTTCATCAAATAACATATATTTTACTTTGAATAATTTTAACAATATTATTTTTTCCAAATTATGGACAGAGGTTTTCAATGCCTTCAAAGATGAGAGGGGAGATTTCAAAACATGCTTTTATGGAGATACTAATGGAATGTTATCTTTATATGAAGCTTCATTCTTATCAACCAAAGGGGAAACTATTTTAGAGGCAGCAAAATGCTTTGCAATCAACCATCTAAAGGAATACATCAAATCAAACAAAGATGACCTCGAAGTGGAGATTGTAAAGCATGCCTTGAAGCTTCCCTTACATTGGAGGACACAAAGATTAGAGGCAAGATGGTTTATTGAAATATATGAGAGAAAACGAACTCTAAACCCTATTCTTCTTGAGATTGCTAAGCTTGATTTCAACATGGTTCAATCTATCTATCAAGAAGATCTTAAATATGCATCAAGGTAAGAGTGATAAAAATTATTTTTTTTCCAATTAGTTTATACAAAGTGAGCATATCTCAACAATATCTTGCATGGCCTTCTACCATTGAGCTCAGTTCAATGGTATTTCGATTTGAGGTTCAATCTCCATTCTTACCGTTGTTATACTTAAGAAAAGAAAAAGTATTTCTATTAATTTCATTATTCTAATACTTTTTATATATATATAAAGTTGGTGGAGAAACACAGAACTTGGACAAAAGTTGAGCTTTGCAAGAGATCAGCTGATGGAAAACTTCTTTTGGACAATAGGCATTGGATTTGAACCAGAACTTGGATACTTTAGAAGAATGGGTACAAAGATTGTGACATTGATTACAATGATCGATGATGTTTATGATGTCTATGGCACATTGGATGAGCTCAAACTCTTTACAAACACTATAGAAAGGTTAGTAATCAATGATTCAAGAAAAATGTTATATTCAAAGATTACAAAACTCTATTTTCTCTCCCCTATAGGCACTTGTTTTTCACCATTCACAATAATAATGATATTATTGATTCATTGTTAAAAAATATAATTAATTCATTGTAGCTTTTTGTTTTTTTGGAAAAGTAACTTCATAAAGGCCCAAGTCTAAGGGATAACCGTGAAACAAGGTTTTTTCTAGGATAATTATAGTGGATAGCATTTTTAAGGCAAATAATTAAGTGTATAGTAATTTTTTAAAAAATGGTATATATAGAAAATCTATATCATCTTATCGTTCAAAAAAATTTCTACTAATGATAATATTTATTGTTGATAGACTTCTATTTAGTGATATAGCCCATCACTGATTTTGTTATATTTACAAATTCTTTTGCATTGAGTTATATCTTCCAATACTTTAAACTTGATTGCTATATTAAAAAGTGCCCTTCATTATCAAAGCGTTATAGCTTTTTTTTTTTTTTTTCCTCAAACGTTAGTTAATCAATTGATATATAATGTTTTATTAGCCGTCCACTTTGAAATACAATTGATATCCAATTCTCTTCTTAATGGTAATTTTAGGTGGGATATTGCAGCGATGGACCAACTTCCGGAGTATATGAAACAATGTTTTTTTACTCTCTACAATTCAATAAATGAGATAGCTTTTGAAGCACTAAGAAACCATGGAGTTGATGTCATGCAATACCTTAAGAAAGTGGTATGGACACTTATAATGAAAATTTGAAAATTTTCAAATGAATCAAATTTTTTTACATTATTCACTAACTTACCATTTTTCAATTATATCTATGGATGCAGTGGGTAGATTTGTGCAAATCTTATCTAATAGAGTCAAATTGGTATCATGGTGGTTATAAACCAACATTGGAAGAATATATGAACAATGCATGGATTTCAGTAGCAGGACCAATTATGTTAGTTCATTCATATATTTTTGTATCATCTCAAATAACTGAGGAGGAATTGGAGAGATTGACACAATATGCTAACACAATTCGTTGCTCATCAACAATTATGCGACTTGCAAATGACCTACTATCACCATTGGTAAGTGAACAACGACATTATTTGATCTAAAAAAATAAAATAAACTAAATTTGGATGGATATTTTTTTATTACATTTTGACACTGATTATAAAGTTTGACACTTTGTTATGATATTTTATCGTCTAGGATGAACAAAACGTTGGTGATGTTCCAAAATCAATTCAATGTTACATGAATGAGAAAGGTACATCTGAGAAAAATGCTCGTGAATATATAAGATATTTGATAGACGAGTTATGGAAGAAGTTAAATGAATATGATGATGAGAAATTGGTATCCTCTCAAGCTTTTGTCAAGATGTCTAAGAATTTAGTGCGGATATCTCAATGTATGTATCAATATGGAGATCATGGACATACCATAGATCGCGACAAAATAAATGAAAGTGTAGTGTCTCTTCTTGTAACGCCTATTATTATTCATTAATATAACAAACAATAAATTTATTTGAATCATATATTGATTACAAAAGGATGCTATATTGTTTTTAGGGACAATTGCATTATGAAAATTTAACACAAAATATAGCAAATTGAGCACAATTGCAAATATATATAACAAAATATTAGCTACGTACCTGTAACTAATGTTTATCACTAATAGACTTATTTATGAGTGAGAAAAAACACAAAATTGTTTGTGTTGTTATGAAATTGACAAATATTGAGAACATAGATTATAATTCTATATTTTTCAAGGGTTAACCCTGATATAAACTCATGCAAACACCATCTATAGGGGACGCATCAAAGAAGTCTGAAGGTCAAACATGAATCTCACGTTGTCAACTAATGATGGAGACCGTGGGATGTGTTGACACACGTCACTCTTCCACTTACTATAAATACTTTATCTAATTCATCCTGATATTGACCCATGCAAACATCTTCTGTAAGGAGATACTCCTATGGACGTCACGAAGTCAAACATGAATCTTATGGTGTAAATTATCCGAGAATGTAGGAGAATTAGACATATCATATATATCATTTTTTCCTCCCACTAAGTATCTTTCAATTGAAGGTTCTAAATCTGGCTAAAAAGATTTACCCAAGTGTTGTTAAATTTGCCCAATATAACACTTATATTATATAGTTTAACAATGTATGATTATCATTTATTAAACACTTAAAAAAATTCTAATAATCTATTGTATGTTTATAAAATATTTGACTAATTTACCTTCCAGACCGGTTTCAGGTAGAGGTGTTCTGTTTCGATCAACTTAAATATCTCAACTTAGTCAAAACGTTCCTTAGACAAAGGTCCCGTATAGGCAAATATTTTATAAATTTAATATTTTATTTTCTCATTTTAATCCTAATAAAAGAAAAATAAAAAGATTATTTTAAATCTAATCTCATTAGAAATAAAATTTGAAGATTAATTAAAAAAATTTAAACCATTTAAAATAAATTAATGGACTTTATCATTATCGCATCAGGCTAGCATGTAATTGTGAAAATGGAACTCGTTGTTTGAAAAAGAGAAAATGAGAGATTAAAAAATAAAAATTTCCTCTTATTTTGCCATGTCAACCATACAATCATTTTTGTGATTAAGTTTAATAACAATGTTAAGTAGAGAGACTTTTTAAATATATTTTACAAAGTACAGGGACTTAAAATGTCTGTTTTAGAAACATAAAAGACCAAAGTGATAAAAAAAATTCAAAGACTAAAAAGGTAATTTTGATGTTAAGTTTGGTTTGAAAAGGATAAGAAATGGAAAACAAATGGATGAAACCTAACCATCACCTCTTCTCGTGAAACGCCAGTGTTGGTCGCGTGTTTCCCAACCAATGTCTTCTTCGTTCGCGAGCTTCAACCCACGGACGGCGGGGAGGCAACACTTGTAACGGCCACAAGCAGCATCCATCCGGCGGCGCCTGCACGCGACGACGATTCGAGCTTCGACGAACGGTACCCAAAAACCAAACCCAAGTAGCCTCTTCGACGATTCCCACCTCGAGAGTCCTACGCCGTTTCACGACTTCAGCGACTTCGTTTCTTCAACCCACGCGGTCCAAACACCAGCGTTTTTCTCTCTTTCCTCAGGTTCGACACTTATACCCACTCATATTAGCCCTAGATTTGAGTTATCCGTTTCTTAAGGGCTATGTAGGATTAAACATATTCGGACACATTCTATCAAGGATTTAAGTCCATTTGGATAAGTTTATGCGGGGAGATACTCTAAATTTCCTTTTGAGACTAGTTTAAGGTTCTTTAAATTGTCTCTCTAATCGTTGAAAGCTCTATTTTGTAGATTCTGATTAGTTTTGGAACTACTAAAACACTTTTCATTAAAGACCCAAGTTGTTTTCGGTAAGAATTAGGTGGGAAATACCTATTTGGACCTTTTTGAAGCCATTTTAAATGCTGTAAATTAGTCTATAATTCTTGAAAATTATCTATTTGTAATTCGGACTTGTTTCAAAATGTTCCACTAATGCTTCAGTTTTTTTTTTTTGGGGTAAGAACATATCTTCTGAACATTCCTTAGAACTCTAAATAAGGTTTTGGACTGAGTTTTGACTTTAGAGCCTTGGTCTTATTGCTTAGGGGCCTTCCGGATTGCTGTAGGAGCACTTTATTTAAGTGGGATTCTATTTGAAGGGTCTGTTTGCTGATTGATAGCTTGATGCGGTAGTTTACTTGTGTTATATCTATTATCTATGTTGTAAATGCTTTATATTCTTGAATTATATGTGTTTTTGGCATTTAATCATGTTGTAATGCCGTGTTAATATTCATGTTGATGTGCTATTATGTGACCCTATGTTTATGAATATAATCTGTTGCTATGCATATGATTTATGGTGAGAGCATGTTATCATTCTATGTATTTTGGCAGAGTATTGCTTAGAAAAGCATGTTATAGGTCTCATGCATTATGGTGAGTTTGTATGCGAAAAAGGTTAGAGTACCTGTGTATTTATAGAGGGAAGTTGGGTGAATATAAGTTTGTCTCGAATAATGATCAAGGGGTGACATCTCAATGTTGGATTTAGAGGATTATCAATGCTTTGCATAAATGGCCAAGGGTTGGTGTGATGAGTCTAGAATGAGTATGGAGGCCAATCATCGGATGCTTTTTGAATGAAAATTATCACGGGGAAATCGGAGTTCAAGGACTTGGATAAAAATGACCAAGGGTCACCCCCGTATTTTGTAGTTCAAAGGTCCATATAACGAATTCAAGGCATTCCAACAAATCTCCACTTGGACTTGAATTCTCTCCTAGATAACAGATGTACCAGATGCAACATAAACAACATTGCCAGACGTAGCTAGATGTCTCCCTCATGCTTTAATGTGTCCCATAAGGGACCACTAACAATTCAAAACATTCAGCAAGTCCAAACAATGTTGGAACTTGTCTTGTGGAATCGATTTAGTGAATATATCAGTAGGGTTATAAATAGTACCAATTTTCATCATTTTAACTCTCTGCTCACTTCTTAAAAAGTGATATCTTACATCAATATGCTTAGTTCTCTCATGATGAACTTGATCCTTGGCTAGGCATATTGCTCAAACTATCACAATATACAATAACTTGACCCATGAACCTGCTGACAACACTAACAACATGGGTATCAGGCCTAGTGTAGGCCATAGTGTGCATCAAACTTCCCACTTCACTAGCATAAGGATCTTGAGACATATACTCCTTCTCAGCTTCAGACTGTGGTGAAAGCATAGATGACAAACGACCATTTGTAGCACTGGGAGTATCTATGGCTTAGCTATTGACATACCAAACCTGGATAATATTTTTTGAATATAGCCTTTCTGTGATAGGAATAAACTTATTTTTATCTGTCCCTATAGATCTCGGTATCTAATTTTTTCTGAGCAACACCCAAATCCTTCATATCAAACTCAGCATTGAGAAGGTTCTTCAACTTCTGAATGTTAGGCTTTGACTTTGCAGCTATGAGCATATTATCTACATATAAAAGTAGATAAACCATCGAACCATCTTCAACTTTTTTGTTATATACACAACAATCATATGCACTCTGGTTATAACCAAGTCCAACCACATAACTACCAAATCGCTTGTACCACTATCTTGGAGACTGCTTTAGCTCATACAAAGACCTCAACTTGCAAACATAATCTTCTTTGCCTGGCCATTGGAACCTATCTGGCTGGGTTATAAATCTCTTCTTCCAACTCTCCATGTAAGAAAGCTATCTTCACATCTAGTTGCTGAAGTTTCAAATTCTACCATACTCCATAGTTAGTAGCACTTTGATAGAAGTATATCTGACTACTGGTGAGAAGATTTTATTATAATCAACTCCTTCTCTTTGTATGAACCCTAAAGCAATGACTCAAGCTTTATATTTAATACCCTCTGAAGATTATATTCCTTCCTTTTTCTTGAAGACCTATTTACAAGTGATAATCTTCCTCTCCTTAAGCCATTTAACTAATTTCCAAATATGATTTTTATCAAGGGATTCCATCACATTTCCTATAGCAGTTAGCCATTAAGCAGACTCACTACATGACACAACTTCTTTATAGGTGGATGACTCATAAGGATCCATCTCTTCAGCAACCTATAGTGCAAAATTAATCATATCTTCAATACCATACTTTTTAGGAGGTCCAACACCAACACTTCTAGCTCTGTCATGAGCTATACTTGGTCGATCTGTTTGTCAATTAGAATTATCAAGCACAACATTTTCTGAAATTTCAATCACCCCAGTTTTTGGCAGCACGGCAGTTTATATAGTAACGTATTGATCTTCTCCACCTTGGTGTTGTAATTCATTCACAGTTGAAGTGAATTTCATCTTCACCTGTTTATTAACACTACTACTCTTTCCCACATCAGTAGACATTACAACAGACTTCACATTTGAGTTAAGCATGGAATTCTCATAAAAAATCACATTCCTACTAAGTATAACTCTACTCTCAGAAGGCGACCAAACTCTATATCCCTTAACTCTATCCCCAAAACCCACAAATATATCCTTGTTAGCTCTTGGTTTTAATTTACCATCATTAACATGATAGTAGATAGTACAACCAAAAACTCTTAATAAAGAATAATTTGCAAGCTTACCAGACCACACCTCATTAGGTGTTTTACAATCAATGTCTATGTTAGGTCCACGGTTGATCAGATAACATGTTGTATTTACTGCTTCTGCCTAAAACCTTCTAGTCAACCCTGCATTAGAGAGCATGCACCTCGCTCTCTCGAACAATGTCTGATTCATACACTCTGCAATCTTATTTTGCTGTGGAGTATTCCTGACAGTGTGATGACAAACAATTCCCTCAATTTTGCAGAACTCATTGAACTCAGACCCATAGAATTCTAGACCATTATCAATTCGCAACGTTTTGGTTTTCTTCCTAGTTTGAATTTCAATCAAAATCTTCAACTGCTTGAAATTCTTGAAGGCTTTACTTTTATGCTTCATCATAAATACTCAAGTCATTCTCGAGTAATCATCAATTATAGACATAAAGTACCAACTTTCTTCATTAGACTCCACTCTCAGAGGTCCTCAACAATCTGAATGGATGTAGTCAAGTGTCTGTTTTGTACGATGAACACCTCTTGGAAACTTACAGTGATGAAGCTTCCCAAATACACAATGTTCACAGAATTCAAGATCCTGCTCCTTGTGCCCACATACAAGATCCCTCTTTGACATAATTTGCATCCCTTTTTCACTCATATGACCAAGTCTCATATGCCACAACTTAGTCATATCATCCTTGTGAAGACAGACGATGCAACAACAACATAACCTGTTATCGTGGAACCTGATAGAAAATATAATGTTTCACGTTTTATGTCTCTTAGAACTACCTCAGAACCCTTGTAGACATACATTGCTCCTAATTTACCTTTAAAACTATAAGCCTTACTATCAAGTACACTAAAGGATATCAAACTCTTTGTCATTAGTGGAACATGTCTAACCTCGTCCAAAATGTAGAAGACACTATTATGTGTTCGTATCTTGATTGAGCCAATTCCAACTATCTTGTACATAGCACCGTTAGCCATACTAACATTTCCTCCATTTATTTGCTGATACGTTGGAAATCACTCTTTATTTGAGCACATATGATAAGATGTCCTAGAATAAAAAACCCACTCATCATCAGAATGTCAATTGATCTCAACTTCTTCAGGATTAATAACTAAAGCTAGATCTCCTTCAGAATTGATCTCAACCCATTCATAACTAAAGCTAGATCTCCTTCAGAATTGATCTCAACTTCTTCAGAATTAATCTCAATTTGTATAACAAGGGAAGAGACTTCTTTTTTGTCACTCTTTTCCTTCTTTTCCCGACACCTTTTTAGTTTAGGACATTTGGTTTTCCAATGCTCATTTTCTTTACAATAGTGACAACCATCTTTTGACTTAGAACACTTGGACTTCGGAGATTTATTTTTTTGGTTCGACTTTTGCTTATCAGAATTTTTATGCCCCTTGCTCCCTACAGTAGCTAATCCAGATGCCTGACTTTTTGTACCTGAACTTACTGCATTCTGACGGTTCTCTCTCGTAAGCAACGTGGACTTTGTATATTCAAGGTCAAAGTTTCTTCCCTCCAATATATGAGTCAACGAAAGTCCCATACGATGGGGGTAAAGATATCAACAAAATTAAGGTAGCATCCTTATTATCAACCTTAATCTCTACGTTACGCAGATCAAATAAGATTTTATTTAATTGATCAAGATGGTCTCGAAGAGATGTAGCTTCCTGCATACGTGGATGATACAGACATTTCTTCATAGACAACTTTTTGGTTAAAGATTTCGTCATGTAAAGACTTTCCAACTTCAACCAAAGACTAGCGACAGTATCTTCATCAGCGACCTCGATGATGACGTCATCAGCCAAACATAACATGATCGTCAAATGAGCCTTCTCCTCTAGAGTCTTCCATTCTTCGTCATCCGCAGTTGCCTTCTTTGACTCACCAGTCAGCGGTGCCCATAACCCCATTGCTTTAGCTGGGATCGCATGTTAATTTTCCATAAATTGAAACTGTTCCTCCTGGCGATTTTGTTGATTTTTACATTTACGCCAGACATTCTTAATTGTCGAACAAATGCGGAATTTCGAAACCCTAACTAATAGGTCCTGATGCCAGTTTGTTACGAAATTGACAAGTAAATAATACAAAAAAGAAAACATGAGGGAAGATCGACACACATACATGGTTCACTAACAGTATGTTAGCTATGTCTACGGGGCAAAAAGAGAACAATATTATTAGAAAGAATGTTTTCAGAATACAAAACAATGCCACTAGGGTTAGAGAGTTTATATATTGCACTTTTCTAAGCCCTAGGGTCATAATCGTAAATAACCATAAATTATTAAATATGCTAACTATAAATTTTGAATAGGTTTCAGGGGCATTGCTCCCAAACCCACGCCTTAGACCTCGGCTCGCTGACCGGACAACGAGATCCCGTACTTGGTTGTTCGAAGCGCCACATAACAAATTCAAGGCACTCCAACAGTTATTGATTATCAGGTTGATAGTTTGATTCTTACACCTGCAATTGTTGAACTCAAAGAGGCATTGTTAAGTTTAGAAAGAAAAAATAAAAATTGACAACATAAAGTGCATCTTTGTAAATTGCTGTTCGTTTAAAGGCCCTCGCAAATGTACAGTTTCTATAATTTCTGCATGGAAAATAGCATTCGACCTGTAACCAAATTTAGCCGTTTTTGGAGCCAAATGGAAACCACTCTTGTCATATTGGTGGGCGCATGGAATTCTAGATTTTCACTTATTTCTCTTTGTTATCGATGACAATTGTTTATAGTTTAGTCATTGTACTTCCATTTTTTTGACAATGTCAAGTTCAGGTTCAGGGCCACAGAGTTCTAGATTGTCATTTCATTTTCCCTTGTTATCGGTTATATTGTCATAGTTTGTAGTTTAGTCATTGTACCCTTTTTTATTTTTCTTTTTTTGACAATGTTAATTCTTGGTTTAAGACCATAGCATTCTAGATTTCCATTTCATTTCCTCTCACTATTGGTTATATTGCCGTCGTTTGTAGTTTAGTTACTTTACTTCCATTTTTCCAGCCATGCCAGTCAGTGAGCTTCGGTTTTCGTCTCAGTCTCCAACGACGGTGGTGGAGTCTACTATGAACAACGATGAGACATGGCTATGGGGGCAGATTAAAGCAGAGGCACGGCGAGACGCCGAGTCAGAGCCTGCATTGGCTAGCTATCTTTACTCGACGATTTTGTCGCATTCATCGCTCGAGAGATCACTTTCGTTTCATTTGGGGAACAAACTTTGCTCCTCCACACTTCTTTCTACTCTCCTTTATGATCTTTTCCTCAACGCTTTCTCCACTGATTACTGTCTACGATCAGCCGCTGTCGCTGATTTGCGAGCGGCTCGTGAACGCGACCCAGCTTGTGTTTCATTCTCACATTGCCTCCTCAATTACAAAGGATTCTTAGCCTGCCAGGTGAGAGATTGTAAATTGCAATTTTCTTCTGAATTTGGTGAAATGGCGTTTTTCTTGGGGTTCATTTTGATGAGTTGAAAATTGATGTGTTCTTAGATTTGATCAGTCTGTTCATTGTTCTATTTACTGCTTCAAAGATTGTGATTTTATAAGTTGACTGGGGACATTTTTTTTTTTTTTTTTTTTGCATCTAAAGCACAAGCAGAAATACAAAAGGTAATGATATATAGAACAAAGAATAAGGACTTTTCACATGCTGATTCTTTATTGGATACATACATGTCTTAGGAAAAGTTACCAAATGTAGATTTGTGTCTCTTGTTTTGAATATTTTATGAACTATATGGAATATTTCTCTTGTTTTGAATATTTTATGAACTATATGGAATATTTGGTTTTACTAATACAGTAGTCATTTCTCATTTAGACTCATCGTGTGGCTCTAAATGTAAAAGCATCTTTTATGTTTAAATGCTTTGTGTAGTCCAAGGACATTTTTGTGTAATTGTGTCTCTTGTTTTGAATATTTTATGAACTATATGGTCTATTTGGTTTTACTAATACTGTAAGTCATTTCTCGTTTAGGCCCATCGTGTGGCTCACAAGCTGTGGAATCAATCACGTAGGCCACTAGCACTGGCACTTCAATCTCGCATTGCTGATGTCTTTGCCGTCGACATTCACCCCGCAGCAAGAATTGGGAAAGGCATTCTGTTCGATCATGCTACTGGTGTAGTGGTGGGTGAGACGGCAGTGATAGGCAACAATGTCTCAATTCTTCATCATGTCACTCTTGGAGGAACAGGAAAGATGTGCGGAGACAGGCATCCAAAGATTGGGGATGGAGTTTTAATTGGCGCTGGAGCCACCATTCTCGGCAATGTGAAGATTGGAGAAGGAGCTAAAATCGGGGCAGGATCGGTGGTGCTAATTGATGTGCCACCACGAACGACTGCTGTGGGCAATCCCGCAAGACTGGTGGGGGGAAAGGAGAAGCCATCACAGCTTGAGGATATTCCTGGAGAGTCCATGGACCATACTTCTTTCATATCCGAATGGTCAGATTACATAATTTGATAGCATTTTATACAATGAGTGTTCTACGTTTTCATCTATCTGGCATTGCAATGGTGGATTTTACTTTCCATTATGCCCTTGTCATTACAGTAGCCATTAGAGCAGGATACGATACATCAACAATCTTTTTGGTTTCCCCTGTAGTATATTCACACACTTCTGCCACTGCTTTCCAGACTCAACTTTTTGGCAAATAAATAAAATGCAGTAACTTCAAAACTAGCTCGGATGATCCTCCATTTTTTTTTTGTCCCTTTTGTTATGAATCTATGATTCACATTCATCTTTTCTCAGCAATACTCTGGTGTCTCTAAATTGAGAAGTGATAATGGAAATAGTGGGGATGTATTGAATGATAGAAAAGATAAAAAGGTATCCCAGTTTGCAGATTATTGCCACCACCATCATTGGAGGATTGTTTCGTCTTGACTCTGAGTTTCTTGTTTATCATTTGACTTGATAACTGTGTTTTCCATTAATTTTACTTTGGACCTGTTTGGAGGAATGGAATATAAATACAAGTGATTCTTAAGGTGGTATTTTCATAGATACTCAGGCACTCAACAGACGTGTCCTCGTTTATTTTGGCTTTTCAATTACGCTCACTAAACAATCTAGTTTAAAGGAATGAATCACTAACTTGTAAATTCGATTATAGGAACTCTAGTTTAAGTAATCTCAAGTAGACGACCTACTTGATGCAGAAAAGCTGGATCAAGTGCCTAAATTTATAGACAAATATTTTTACACCTTAATTAAGTTAATCATCATAGGTTGGTCTAGTGGTAAAAAAAAGTCTTAATAAATGACTAAAAGGTCAAGGGTTCGGTGGTCACCTACCTAGAAATTATCTTTAGTTTTTCAAACAATAATACCCCACAATCCTTGTTGGTTTAATAAAGATTGCATCTAGATCTGCCATAGGTAATAAAAGTGTCTCTAGTGAATTTAATCGATCTTTATGTTCAAACCATACATCTTGAAGAAAACAACAAATATATTTATGTGATTCACTAATGGTGTATTAGCTATATCTATGGACATATGTTCAAACCATACATCTTGAAGAAAACAACAAATATATTTATGTGATTCACTAATGGTGTATTAGCTATATCTATGGACAGAAGAAAAATCAGTTTTATTATCTTCGAGAAGATGATTGAACTGAAACAAAAAACTATAGGATCCGATTATTTTCCAACTCCTTTTAGAAGTGAGAACATATTCCTATTCCATGCCTTCTCTGTTCCTTTTAGATGGGGAGGTAACATATTTAAGTCATCTCAATACACTTAGAAGAAGTAATTTTTATATATACATAAAAATTTATACCAAGTCTACGAATCTTTGTGCATAAATCTAGACATACCTTAATTTTTTTGTTTATATATTTAAATGGAAGTCCATTACTTTACAATAGGCCCTTTTTCCATATGTCTAAAGAGGAGCTTTTCCTTTCTCCTTAATTAAAACTAGTTTCTAACTACCATTTGACTCTCTGCACATTAATCCAACAAAAAATACAATATTTGAAGTTTGTATGTCTGAATCTAAGCAGGCTCGATAAATAAAGATAATACACGATCCATGGTCTCATAATCTTCAACAGTGTGACCATCTCTATGTTGATAGACTGTGTGAGAAACTCTAGCTAGATTTAAGGCTATTTCAATGAAACCCTTTGAGAATAATGGTGAAGAATTCAAAGTTTGAACTTCTTCATTCATTTTCTTCCATGATTCCATAATAAAATCCTTTATACATCGTCGTGCTTCTTGTTCTGAAGCACCTGTGTCATTCATGTAGCATTGAATAGATTTAGTGACTTCTCCTCTCTTTGCTTCCTCCTATTTAGAAAAATTTCGTTATCAATATTAAGAAATATTTAATAGCATATACAAGTAGGATTAAGGATATTATTTTAGAAGAAATACCGATGATGAAGCTAAGTCGTTGGCAAGACAAAAGATGACGGATGAATGTTGAATAATATGAGGATAATCTTGCAAGCATTCCAAAGCTTCTATTGTAATTGAGTTTGTGGCAAAGACATAAGCATGAAGGAGAAGAAGAGATCCTGATACTGAGATCCATGCATTGTCCAAATACTCTTGGAATGTTGGTTTATAATTGGTGTAATACCACTTTGCCTCTACCAAGAATGCTTTTTTGCATAAATCTATCCACTACAATATTTAATGCTGAGTTGCTAAGAATGATTTTGTGTAATGAAAAACAGAAGTTTCCGATAAGAATGAAAGTTACCATTTTTTTAAAATATTGAATGACATTAACTCCATGATCTTTGGCTGCATGGAAAGTCATATCGTTGATGGTGTTGTGGAGAGCAATAAAGCATATTTTCATGTAATTTGGTAATGAATCAATTGCAGCAATATCCCATCTGTAAGTACAACATAACATGCAAGATTATTTTATTAGAAGGAGAAAACAAAACATAATAAAAGATTCCAATTAAATAATTTGTTCGATAAGAAAATGGGTTTCTCCATAGCTGCGAACCCATCAAGCTCAATGAGCCTATCACACTACCCACATTCTCTTCCTCTACACATACTATTGCGTCCTCGATGTCACCTCTAGTTGCATCTTCATCTAGATGAATTGACTAGATTGGCGGCACCGGAGGGTGTGTTTTCATAGAAGAAGGAACAACTTTATGGGTAGTGGGATCGACTCACTATAAGAATTTTACTCTCTACCGACGCAGAAAAGTGTCGCCGTATTTTTTAAAAAGCGTTGGCAGAAGTTGATTGCTAGAACTTCTGCCAACACAAAATAAAAAGCGTTGGTAGAAATTCACTTTTGGCCACGCAAGCTATATTGACAAAAAGTTGTTTCTGCCGACGCAACTACAACTGTAGGCAGAAGTGTGATATCTACTCATGCACCATACGTCGGTACAAAAACTTTCTGTCGACGAATAGAAAAACGTGGATAGAAATGTGATTTCTATATGCATGGTATATGGATAGAAATAACTTTTTGCCGATGCAACGGAAAAACGTGAGTAGTAGTGCAATTGTTGCCCAAACATGATATGTCGGCAGAAAGTAGAAATGGCGGAAGCTCATTTTTGTCCACGCACGAGGCATCGACGTAGAGTGAAAAGAAATATTTAATTTTTTTGTTCACGTTAATATGCGTTGGAAGAAAGATATTTTCTAAAAAATATTTTAATTTTCTATAACAAACTATATCCAAAATTGTAACAACAAATTCACATAATAAAAGGAAATATATTCGAACTTAATTCCTTAACCAAAATAATTCCTTAACCAAAATATATCAACAAAACAACAAGTTTTTATTGTTTGTTTGTTTGCTTCACTAAGCTAAAAGAGTTCTTGTACACAGAAATGAACGAAAAAGATAAATTACCTCTCAACGACGTCGGTAAAGAGTTCGAGTTCGTCCAAAGTTCCATAGACATCATAAACATCATCAATAATTGTTATTAATGAAGCAATTTTTGTGGACATTGTTCTAAGATATCCAAGATGAGGTTCACATCCCATTCCCACAGACCAAAAGAAATTAGCCATCAATCTATCCCTTGCAAACTCAAGTTTTTCTCCAAGCCCTGTGCTCTTCCACCACCTTCATACACAACAAAACAGCCACTACAATATGTTAATAAAGAGATATGAGAATGAATAAATGGAAGAATATTATAGGTACGAAACTTAATATCGATTTGAAATGACTTTTTAAACTACTCGAAAATAATTAATTTCTGAGTTATTTTAACGCTTAGAACATCTTCCATATAGACTCTTATTAATTACCTAGATACATCTTTTAGGTCATCAAGATGTATGGATTGGATAACGTTGAAGTCTAGTTTAGCTAATTCCAACAACATCGAATTTGCTTCGGGTTTTTTTTGGTACACATCGATAAACCATCTAGCCTCCAATCTTGGCATTCTCCAATGAAGTGGGAGTTCAAGAGCATGGCTTATCATAGTACAAATTATTTCATCATTATTGTTGGATTTAAGGTATTTTGAAAGATGTCGGACGGCAAATTGTCTGGCTTCATCCATAAAGCTTTCATCTTCCATTGCCAAGAAGGAAGCTTCGTAAAATGATAACATTCCTTTAGCTTTCTCTTCACAAATACTATCCAAATTTTCTAGTTCATCCCTAAACCTGTTGAATACCTCTACATGTAATCAATGAAAATGACTTAATCATTTAATTTTGTTAATGTAGACATGAAAATAAATAAATAAATAAAAATGACGCCATCCATCTTTCAAATCCATTATTATTTACCTATTTCTTAGAGCTCAAAAGGAAAAAAATACATTTTAAAATTTTAGAAAGAACATGAACCCTTTTTAAAGGAAAAAACTTTAATGCAGTTGGGTTACACTCATCTCTTGTGCCGTCCTTGTTGCACCTAATTAAAATCTGACATTCGCCAATTTTTTTTAAAAAAATATTAAAGAAATATATATATATATTTAAAGTGAAAAAAGAAAGAGATACCTCCAACAAAGTTCTAGCTAAAAGGAAAAAGCTACCTTTAACAAATTTTTATAGGAANTTTTTTTTTGTTTGAGAAAAGGGTGCGTGAAACTTAAATTGAATAAAAATGTAATTTTATTTAAAAATTTTATAGTTGACTAAAAAAGGTCTTAACTAATTAGATTTCTTTTTTGCTTGTGTTTTTGTTACATAATTCAAATATTAAAAAAATACACATTAAAAATTGGAAAATAATGCTAATTTTCAAGTAAATGAAAAAAAAAATTCAAATTATTATTTAATAAGTGGCTTTATTTTTTATTTTTAAAGGCTAAAAAGCAAAGGTAGATTTAATAATTTGTTTGATAACTATTTTAATTTTAGTTTCTTATTTTTTTTAAAAAAAAAATTATACATGTTTTCTCTCAAATGATTTACTAAATTATATGGAGCAAAACAAAAGTCTACCTAGAGGGATGTGATAGCCGTGTTGCCTTGAAATTCTAAAATGAAGAGATGTAGCATATAAGCTTTTGTTTTTCCATTCTAAACCCTCTCCTCCATTTTGGAATTTTTCATTCATACTCTCTAATATTTGATTTATTTCCATTTGAAAGTGATATGACAATCCCAACCTTTTCAATTCATCAACAACCTCCAATCCTTTCAAACTATCACCAATCAATAATTCTTTGTTGAGCATCATTTTCAATCTTCTTATTAGCATATTCCTTTTATTGAAACACCTCTCCTCCTGAAATTAAAACAAGTATATTTTATCAACTTGTTTTATTGGCTCATCAAATCTAATTTAGTACTTTTAATATCATGTTGTCAAAACATCTATCCTCATTTCAGAAGTCGATGATTCAATATTCCCACTAAAATACGCTCAAAATTATAATTTTAGGGTAAGTTTTTTTTTAAAGAAAAAAACTTTAAAATACTTTTGTAGCCTCTAAATTCAAAATTTATATATGAAGCATCACATGTCCATAAGTCACGTCATATATAAATTACAGGTAAGTTGAGAATAAACCATGGAGCAATTTGGACTCTAACTTAATTCAATTGGATATAATGAGTCATTATAGCTAACTCAGTATTTGGACTTCTAATTATAATACCATTGACTTCCAATTATAATAGTAGATTTATGTTTCCAACTATTATAACTCACAATTAATTACAATATTGGTATTTCAAATCCCTCTTTTATTACTGTGTTTATTATTTTGCTATCTATTCTCTCTCGTCCTCATTAACTCATACTAAAATAATCTGCATCCAAAATATAAATTATTATAATCCACGAAATATAATAACTATTGACCATAATAATCAATTCAATTCTTGAAATGTCCCCTAAGATTCTATGTACAAAACAAATCATAAAATAATGTGGTTGCTTTTAATTTTTAAGATATGGATAGACCATATAAATATTTAGGACTAAATTAAAATATTTTTTGAAAGCTTAAAGGCATATTACATATTCGGACAGACATAATATCAAAAGTTCAAAAGTTAATTTTAAAAAAAATTATAAAAAATCTTCTAAACTTTACATTTTGTGTAAAAAATGTTCATGATATTTCAAAAGTTTCAAAAATATTCTTAAACTTTCAAAATGAGTTAAAAAATACACTTGCCATTAGTTTTAGATGGAAACCATTAAAGTTTTGTTTAAAAAATGCCCCTAAATTTTCAAAATGTTTCAAAAATACCCTTAACTTAATAGGAGTTAAAAAATATCTCCACCATTAGTATTTGAACAATCTCCACCATTAGTATTTGAACAAAAACGGTTAATTCCTTGTGATAAAAATATCTTTAATAATTAAAAAATAAATAAAAAATGTTCTTACAGATCAATATGTTTGAAGTTTTCTTAAGTTCGAAAAGAATCAATTTTAAATTAAATTATATAGATATCCTCATCTTTTTAATATAGTTACTCTCATATTTCTCCTAATTTTTCAATTCTGAGCTTACACCAATTTTTTCAACAACCCAAATATTTTTTTTAAGTTAATATATAAAATACCACAAAATTTCACAAAATTCCAAAATCAAAATCTTCACTTGAAAATATCAAAACAATAAACAGTCAAATGAAAAATGTATCAGCCTAAATCTATTGGTTCTTAGAAATTTAATATTTATTTTAGTTCATAGATAAATTATCAAGCAAAAGAAGCTGTTGGGACATTTCAGATGCAATTTGGATTTAAATGGAGCAATTAACAAGCAATGGGAGGTAAAACGGTAAAATTGAGCAAGGGGAGGCATGACATTGCGCAAGTGCTACAACATTTGTGCCCCGCACCATTCACAGAGATAGTCTACTAAGCAAGCGTTGCGTCGCTGCCTTGCGACCTACAACACTCTCGATTTGATATGTACGCATGAAGAGGCACTTTTTGCAATTTGCTCTCCAAGACACTTTATGATGGGGTCTTTAGCGTCGCAGTGTTTGGTATGTTTTGGTTCTTGAGAAAATTGGTGCAAGCTAAGAAATAGAAAATTAAGATAAATATGAGAGTACCTATATGTACGATAAATAGTCAAAGACTTTTTTTATTTGACTATTTATTATTTTGGTATATTTTAGAGGAGATTTTAATTTTGTGAAATTGTGTGAAATTTTATGGTATTTTATGTTTTAACTTAAATTTTGGTTATTGAGAAAACTGATGTAAGCTAAAAATTAGAAAATTAAGAGAAATATGAAAATACCCTATATGAAAACAACAAGGATATCTATATAACTTATTTGAAAGTTGGTTCTTTTCGAACTTAAGAAAACTTCAAACAAATTGATCAGTGGGAGCATTTTTAAATTTTTTTCTTTTAATTTTTAAAGTCATTTTTGTCACGATAAATTAACAGTTTTTGTTCAAATACTAATGTTAGAGGTATTTCTGTACTCTTATGAAGTTAAGGGTATTTTTGAAACGTTTTTAAAGTTCAAGAGTATTTTTTAAACAAAACTTTAACGGTTTTTGTCTAAAACTAACAAGGGTATTTTTGAACTCTTTTTTGAAAGTTTAAAGATATTTTTGAAATTTCAAAGACATTTTTGGCACAAAATATAAAGTTCATGAGCATTTTTTATAATTTAACCTTTAAAAAAGAAAAAAGAAAAAAGAACAAACTTGAAAATTGATCAACTCAAATAGGCTTTAAACATATGTACGTTTTCAATACAATGGTAGTGGTTCCTGAACTTTCGAATGATAGATAGATACTATGAACTATGAAGCAAATGACACAAAAGAAGGAAATTGAATTTTTATAGTTATTATGAAGCATATGGTTATAGTGTGACTAAAAATGTGTAGAATAACAAGAAAAAATTTATGGGAAGAATTACCATGAATTCACTCTTCAAGGATTGAATAAACTCATGCTTCCAAATAGGAGGTCGGTAATTTGCAGATCGTCGAACAATAAAATTATGAGAAACTTTTCTAATGAGGACCATGGATGTCTTATCCATTTGGCAAAGAACATAGAAGTTAGGAGAAGAAGGAAGATTACTTTGTGTGGAGGTAAGATGAGAGATGGGAGGATAAAGAGGAAGGGGAAGATGGAGAATGCTCATTCTCATATATTCACAAAGCAAAATTAAGT
Organism: Benincasa hispida; assembly: GCF_009727055.1. NCBI lineage: Eukaryota > Viridiplantae > Streptophyta > Magnoliopsida > Cucurbitales > Cucurbitaceae > Benincasa > Benincasa hispida. The sequence goes on along the minus strand of NC_052358.1, from coordinate 62,062,605 downwards.
CCACTGATTTTATATATCAAATGTTGTTGAAAAAAACATAAGCAGAAAAATAATTGATAAGTTTAAAATTGAAACATTAGAAGAAACATAAGTATTTATGTAGAAAACTAGAAAAAGGGAAGAGAAAAACCAAAATCCTCTATAAAAGGGGTAGATGAAAAAATAGAAAAAAGAAAAAAGAAAAAAGAAACATTCTAGAAATGCTAAGTTTAGCCATGTGTGGCTCCCTAAATTTGTTTGGTATTTTATTTCACCATTTTTTTTTCATTCACTAGTGATCTTTTCAAGATAAACTAAACACAGGCAATAGAAATCTACGCTCCAAATGATTTCAAAGCTCCCTCGAATAAATTCGAAGACATTTTGATTCCCAAATTTCGATTTCGAACTCGCACGTCAAATATTCCCTTAAATAAAAATAAAACATGTCAAATATTTCTCAATAATACTTTCCAACAAAAAAAAAAAGAAGAGAAATTTCATAATAAATGATTGAAATCATTACAATTTCTTTATAATTAAACATAATCATAAATTTAATAAAATTTCATAATATTTAGTTAAAAAAGAATAATTTTGTAAAATAACAACCTATTGAGAACTATTCAGATTGTAAATTGTTCCAATTCTTGTTTGGCCTAAAATAAATTGAATCAAAGTTTAAGTGGTTATTCAAAAAATTATAAAGTAATTATTTTAAATAATAAATCTGTTATAAATATTTTTAGATATAACAAATATCATTGTTATATAACTATATTTATAGACATTTAATTAATTAGATTTTTATCCCGACATTTTATTATATTTATAAATAGGTTTGACTCATTTTCTATATCTGAATATAATTTCGAAATTATAAGTGGTCTATTAAAAATATTTTATTTTCAAGATTCGAAGTTCTCCTTTGTCTTGTTTCTAAGTCCAATGGCTTTTGTGGTTTTAATTCATTCAATAATTATGTCTTCTCCGTCCACATAAATCATTATTCTTTTTTAAACCTCCACATTATCATTCTCTTTCTTCATTTAATATCACGTCAACATCATCTTTTTTTTTTTTTTTTGTTGGTTCTAATCTTTTTTTCCTTTCCCAATCATTTTTCTTCTTTGATCACCTATGTAAAGTAATAACTAATATTTAAAACATTGATATGAACCCTTAGGCCTCGTTTGATAACTATTTTTATTTTTTACATTAAGTCTATGAACACTAGTTTCACGTCTAAATTTCTTCTTTTGTTATCTACTTTTCACCAATGGTTTAAAAAACTAAGCCAAATTTTGAGAAATAAACAAAGTAGCTTTAAAAAAGTTGTTTTTCTTTTTAGAATTTGACTAAGAATTCAATAATTTTATTTAAGAAAGATGCAAAATCACTGTAAGAAATATAGACGATATAGGCTCAAAAAGAAAAATTCAAATGATTATCAAACAATTTTCAAAAGTTGGCCCAATTTTTTAGACCATTTGTTAAAAGTAGATGAAATAAATGGTAAATCACAATGATGTCACAAGCTAGGAAAGATGTCACAGACAAAGGTAAAAACAATAGGAAGAGAGATAAGAGAGAAAGAACACAGAAAATTGTTAAACACCCAGTTCGGTATAACTACAACTACGTCGGTATAACTCCACCTAGTTGAAAAGAAATCCACTAGTATGTAATTTAGTTTTACAACATACACTTCAACTAAAATTATATTAAATCGTTTTATACATAACTGAATTACTAATGAGTAAGTTAGGCTCCCCTTAACACGACTTCTGCTTTAAATGAGTCTACAGATTTAGGGGGAGCCTAAATCTCTTACTGCAACAATGACCTCACCTTCTTTTCACCTGCCAGATGAATAACCACTCACTGGTGTTTTGAACAACTCTACTAACAAACTGCTTGAACAAATCAAGCTTCACAGAGAATCACCATTCTTCTTCACGAAGAATCTTCATTTAAAATATTTTTTCGAAAAGAAAAAAAAAACTCTGATCAAGGCAAAAGACGGCTTGCCCTAGAAACACCAAAACTAACCAATAAATACACACCATACAAGGGAAAAAGACCAACACCAGCGACATGAATAAAAGGAAAAGATCTCCCCAACAAATCTATCACTGATAAAGAACATGAGTTTCCTAAAAAATCTTGTAGTTGAGATTAAGAAGCTTAGAAGCGAGGTCGGGAGCATCATTCGGGCCAAGGATAATTGGGCACTGAGGCAAGGGAATTTAAGAGAAAAGCTTCGGAAGACTGTTTGGCAACTTAATTGCAAAAGAGGCAACATGCTTAAGAAGCTGGTTATACACAAATACTCAAAAATTGAAAGTACACATAGTACCTATTTGATACAAAATATTTGCTAAAGAAGGAGAGAGGCTAGAACCATGCATTGAAGGACACCAATTTGCAATGCCTATGCGAAACAGAATAGCATATTTCACACTAAACACAGCTAACTGACAAGACTCAGGCCACTTAGATCGAGTGCCACTTGTAAGCCCAACAACGAGCTTCTCAGTGGGAGGATGGGAATCACCCAAAGGAGGAGATTCTTCACGCCCAAGATAAGCCATTAATAGTGGCAAGAGAAATGAAGAAGCAGATACCATGAATGTGAACCTTCTTATAGTCTGGGCTGCTAAGATCATCATGTTGGGGTTCATGCGCTGAATCTCATGAGTTTTATAGTTTTTAGATGTAATGTACAAATATTTTATTTATTTAATAAAATATTAGATGTTTTATTCGACATTTAGTAGCATTAACCCACAAAACTAATAAACTAACATCCAAGGTCATGTTTAAGTGATAGCTTAAATGGTCTGTAGTAGATGGATAAGGTTGGGTACCTTATTTTGGTGACATTACGAATACGACCCACTTTGTAGATGTTACAATTGTTGTAAAGTACTACAAATGATCTGATCCTGATCATTCACGTAAAGACATGTGAGCGGGGGTGTTCTATACTAAAAGAGTTTGTATAAGACCGAACCACAAAATGACTAGTCTTATTATATAACACCGTTCATAATAGAGACTTACATTTCACCAAGATGACCATATGTGAGATGACTTGAATTTTGAATGAGTTGTGAACTCCTATCTATGAAAATGGTCATTTGATTTGTATGGGTGACCAGATCGCCGACTCAATAAGCCTACCATTTTGGGGATTCGTCTGATTGGGGAGTTGAGAATACAACTACATAAGACAGAATTCACTCTTTCCCTAACGTTTGGGTAAGTAGATAAATTGTTCCCTTAAGGTTTAATTATAAGGCTTGAACAATGTGGCGTCACACTCTCTCTTGGCCCAAGAAGGGTTTGGTCAATGTTGGATTTAGCTCTCAAAAGAGCTAAGTTTATAACCTTAACTTTACTATTTTTGGGTGATTCTTGTGTCTATTTGTCTTATTTTGTAGGAAAATTGATCTTATGGAGCAATTACGTTGTAAACTTAATGAATTAAGCAAAAAGGATAGAAGGTCGGGAGTCGAGCGCACCTAAACAAAGCTGAGATGACAAAAGACTAAATTGCCCTGATTCAGTGTCGCAACGCTCATCAATAGCCTAAGTCCAACGCTCACTCGATGTTTGAAGGCAGTAGGCTCGGGTGCAGGGCAGCATCACAACACCACTCCAAGCATTGTAACGCTCCAAAGATTGACAACACCACCGTCGCAACATCAGCCCAACGCCTTTGTTCAATGCTATAAGGCATAATAGGTAGCGTTACAATGCTTCTCTTTAGCGTTGCGACACTACGGACTGTGAAAAACTTCCCCCTTCGTGCACACAACTGAGCATCAGGCCAGCATCGTGCCGTTTCCTCAACACTTTGCATGTTGCTGCCACAGCGTTGCAATGCTCCTATTCAACGTTGCGAAGCTGTAGCAAACTTATAAATATGGCATTTGGGTTCCAGCTGAAGGTATGAAGAAAATTTAAGAGTTAGTCCGTTTTTTGGGAGCAATTTTAGTCAAATTGTTGTGCAATTTTTCATATAGTCAGTCTCGTTTCTCCATTATTCATTGTAATTCCGTTGTGCCGATGTGAGGCTAGGTAAATTATCTAGGGATTAGTAGTATACTTTGATTCTTGAAGGTCCACTAGTTGATGTATTTAATTGTTGTGAACCCTTTGGGAAGATTTAATTGATTCTTAATAGAATTTCTACAAAATTGATTTGACAAATTAATTTATCGAAACTCTTAATTGCAAAATCATCATAGCCTATACATATATTGATTGATTAAGTTGCGCATATTAGGATTGCATATTTAGGGCGTAGCCTTTTTTCTGGCCAAACTCGTGTATGCCCTAATATAATCTTCCCAATTAATCATACAATAATATATGGCTTCTCCAGCTTGTAGTATGTCTCAGAAATTGAACCTTTTCGTAAAGCAATTCAATTTTTACATATATGTCGCTAAGAAGGAAGAGTCTTAAATTGAATTAGTGTTAGTTTTATTTTTTTTTTAATCAAATTTGGCTAATTGAGCTATTAAATTCTCTAATCGGTTAAGGGGTTCACGAAATTAGTACCATTAACTAGTGCTTGATAATAGAAATAAAAAGAATGCATACTAATCCCAAGGTTTTTCGATTGATTGAATTTAATCACTTTTTCACACTCATTCTAGTTTTCTTTTATTGTTTGTTAATTGATTTACAAATCCAACAAACCTCTTTTTACCTGGAATTCTTAGATTATTCTATCTAATCAATAGTCTCTTTGTGGATTCAACCTCGATCTTATCGATTTACGGTGTTTTGAAGAAAATCGTGCACGAGGATTTCCATAAGTAGCGGAAAGATCATTCCAAATTACAATCATATATAAACTTTATAATTACAGTCATAAATTTAAATATACGGTTATACAATCATTATACAAATTACAACATGATATATAAATAATCAAGAAAAAATGCTACACATGTTTGTAGACTCATCGCCAAGCTCCTTGATCACGAACGCTTGAACACAGCAACACTCGAATGCTTGTCCAACATGATCGCTACACAGCACGAACACCGCGCACTCGAACTCAGCAATCGCCTCGATCACGAACACCAACAGGACAAATAGCCTCCATAAAACCTCGATGGTGTCGAGTTGAGTATGACATCACCAAGAAGAATACCTTGGTATTCTCGGTGTGAGAATCAAGAGGATGGACTCTGTGTGAACTTGGTTTGAGGCAGAAGACGAAGGATACAACAATCGTGTAAACGATTGAGCAAGTAGGAGAAGGCTGAACCTATCATATAGGTTGATGCCCAATCGCTTAGTAAAAGCTAAGCGATCGTCTAGCAAAAGCTAAACGATCGTTTAGCTCATCGCTTAGTTGCATGTCTGTCGCCTACAAACACTACATGATCGTTTAGCTTGCTCTAAGTTGTAGCTTAGTAAATCCTATTTACTTGACAACTTCCGTGAGATTAGTTTCCGAGAGAGAAAAATCTCAAATTCTTAAAATTTTAACATTACTAAAATTAGGAAAACATTTTTCTTTTTATCTCACGGTTACCATAAAACCACCAATAACCTCACACTCAATTGGTTATTAGAGAAAAAGAATTAATTATCCAATAAATAATATTATTATAAATATAAATGACAACCAACTTATCATGCTATATTTATAACCTATAGTTTTAATATTTCATCTCATGAAAGATATAAACCATAACTTTTTTTTTTCTATTCAATGGCGCTTAATATAAATCTCATTTACATTATTCCTCCACTTGTATCTCATACATCATATCGATCATATCATATATAATCGAATTACCTCTTGTCAATTTGAACATTTCAAATCAACACCAAGAACTGATCCTCAACTGAATCCATTAAGCTACTAGGGGACCTTATGGACCTGTAGCTCGAAGCTCCAACGGTATATGAATAACTGAGTAAACTCTTTAGTCACGGGATCCACCATTCGTTAACTGTTAGGCACTCCACTAAAGATTGACAGCTAAACTCTCCTTACTACAGATATATTCTGTGTCCATCTTAACCAATTAGCAGTGCGACAACCCTTCACAGATCGCTTGTAAGTATAGCTCGGCCGATAACCGTTATGCCCTGTAGTTACATCTAACTCTTTAAGTACCACTAATCCCTCTAATGAACATAAGTCATAGTCCTACTATGATTGAGTCCTCTCTTCCAAAGAAAAGTGGCCACTATGTTCAAGCCCTAGAATCAACCCTTAAGGGAGCAAACTCTCTACTTATCCCTGCTTCGGGAAAGGAGTGAATTCCATCTCATGGATTGAGTTCCCAACTCCTAGATCAGACAAGTCCCTAAAAAGGTAGTCATGTTGAGTTGGAAATTTGGCCACTCTCACCCATACTAATCGAAGGACCGCCCTCAAAGGTAGAAGTTCCCAAAACACTCAGGATTGAGGTTGTGTCACCTATGGTCATTTAGGTGAGATGTAAGTCTCTAGTATTAACGACATTATATACAGAATCTAGTCATCTCGTGGTCTAGTCGTATACAAACTCTTTGTATAGGACACCCCCGCTCGCACGTCTCCACATGAATGGTCAGGATTCTACCATCTGTAGTAGTTTTACAACACTTGCAAAACCTCTACAAAGCAGACCGTATCCATAGTGTACCAGGATCAGGTATCCCACCTTAATTCTTATACTACAGACCTATTTAGGTTTCAATTAAAGTATGATCTACTTGTATATCACATATACATGCTTAAGTTTATGTGAGACAAAACCATGGAGCTTTGTTTATTGGATATGAGTAAATGCCATAATGAAATAACATTTATTTTATTCATCAAACAATGTGTATCATTACAAACAACGAGATTCCGGGAGAATTAGGACACCAATCCCAACAATCTCCCACCTGTCATAATGCCTCAGGAGACTAATGTACAATACAATAAAAAACATGTACAATATACAATAAACTAGGGCATACCCCAGTATTCTCTCCCACTTGCTCTAGACAAGATGTCGCATGTCCCGCAGACCCAGACTCTGCAAGTGACCCTCAAACACTTTAGACGTGAGGGCCTTTGTAAAGGGATCAGCAATGTTGTGCTCCACTGCGATCTTCATGACTATCACATCACCTTGATGCACAATCTCCCTGATCAGGTGATATTTCCATTCTATGTGCTTACCTCAATGATGACTTCGAGGCTCCTTCAAATTTGCCCAACCCCGCTGTTATCACAATAAAGAGTAATAGGCAAATCCATATTTAGAACAACTTCCAAATCTGAAAGGAATTTCCTCAGTGAAACAGCCTTCTTAGCTGTTTCACAAGCAGCTACGTATTCGTCTTCCATAGTAGAGTTTACAATACATCCTTACTTGATGCTTCGCCACACTACATCTCCTCAATTTATAGTGAACACAGATCTCGATGTTGATTTGTGAGAATCTTTATTGGTCTGAAAGTCAGAGTCTGTGTATCCTGTAAGGATCAAATCCTTATCTCTATACATGAGCATGCAGTCCCTCATTCTCTGAAGAAACTTTAGGATCGTCTTGACCGTCGTCCAGTGATCAAATCCTGGATTGGACTGATACCGACTGACAATCCCTATTGTATAGTAAATGTCACGTCTGGTATACAACATTGCATACATTAAGCTTTCTACAGCTGAAGCATAGGGAATCCATCTCATCTCTTCAAGCTCTTGATGTGTCTTAGAACATTGTTCCTTAGACAAAATGATTCCATGCCTGAAGGGTAATAAACCCCTCTTGGAATCCTGTATCCTATACCTGATCAACATTTGATTAATGTACGATGCTTGAGACAACGCTAATCGTTTGTTCTTATGACCCCGAGTGATCTAGATCCCTAGAACATACCGTGACTCATCCAAATATTTCATTTGGAACTAGACAACTAGCCATTTCTTAGAGCAATCACGAGAGCCTATACGATAGAAGCTCATTCATCTAAACGATCGTCTAGTTCACGCGTTCTCCAAACGATTGTATACCTCTTTCCTAAACGATCGTTCAATTTTTCCTAAAAAAATCATGTAGCTCTACTATACGATAAGCATCTTCGCTATACGATAGTGGAGTTCTTCTCTTGCGTGCTTATCCTTTACACGACGTCTTCTCCTCCGTCTTCTACCAAACTCACCAGAGCCCACTCTTTGGGTTTTTGACGCCGAGGATACCCGAGTTTCTCTTGTGGTGGTGTTGTCCCCGCGAACTTGTTTGTGTACGTTGGATTATGCAGTAACAGTCGACAGACTCGCCGGGTGCTGGTAGATCGATGGGAAGTTTTTCCGTTGCTTTGGATTCACATATACGAAAATAGTCTTCCTTTAGTATGAACCTCTTTTCCCTATGTTTTATTGTATTTTGAGCATGTCGTTGATGAGTTTATATGCATAACTATTAGTATGGAATGTATATTGTTTATGTTTTGGCCACTGTGAAATCGGAGCGATCTAAGCCCGCTCATGGAACTCTCTGTATGAGATCCACCAGTTCAAACGAATCTTGCAGTGAGTCTATGATCTCGCGTGCAATGACCATGTTCTCAACCCTTTTAGCCAAAACGTCAAGTATGCTAGCCAAAATGTGAAGTCTGGCTAATGAATTAGCCTTCATCCACACCTCATATGCATTGCGAACATTTCGCGGTACATCAAGGGTCGGGACTTGAGGACACTCCTCAACCATGACAAATACAAGGTCGTTTGCCACAAAATACGTTTCACACGATTCTTTCCACTATAATTAGTCGGTCATATTAAAAACACTAGATGGAAATACTAATGAGTTGCTGAAAATGAAAACACATTGACCTACGTTAGGTTTGAAGAAATACCCATTGTAGAAAAAAACAACATCCAATAAGGTTTTAGCAAAACTAATATGAACCCCGTGTGACATCTAGTTTCGCAATGATGCTTCAAAGGTTTAGGACAGAAGTCGTCGAAGGGAGGTCAATTATCCCTCCTCTGAATTAAGAAGTTCTCAACCAGTCATTAATACTAGAACAACTCTTGCTCCTATAACGACTAACCATAATTGATTTGGCCAAGAGATCATTAACTTATTTAACAATCTCTTGTAAGTGACCCACCATTTTAAGCCCTAGAGGTCCACCCCAAAAAGCCAATCCGAAGGGAAAAAAATCAGATTGGAGTAAAACCTAAAGCAACCCTATCCATTTCTGGAGTTCACCGTGATCATGACCAACTACACAAAACCCATCTGAAGGGGGACGCTCCCAGGGAGCCACGAGGGAGTACAGAATGATCTCACGGTGTGAACCAATGACAGAGACCATAGAACGTGTTGACACACACTCTTCCCCCACTTACTGTAAACACTCTCTCCGTTCACGTTGATATTGACTCATGCAAACACCATCCGAAGGGGGATGCTCCCAGGGCACCACGAGGCCAAGCATGAATCTCACGGTGTGAACATTCAGGGATTAACGTGAGTGGAATCATAGATATATCCCTTCCTCCCACTGAGTATTTTATAACCTAGGGTTTAGCTTACTTAGAAAAAACATGGCTAAGGATTCTAACTAAGTGACTTTTAGGTTTGTCCAAGAGTAACATTTACCTTGGATAGTTAAACAACTTTTGATCATCATCCATTAAACTCTTTAATGGAGTCCTTGACCAAATCGTCTCATACTTGTTGAAAATCTATTTAATTCACCTTTCCAAGTAGGTTCCCAGGTAGGGGTGTCACGTTTCCGTTAACTTAAGAACCCCAGCCTAGCCAGAAGCTGCCTTAGACAAAAGGTCCCTTATAGATAGATTTAAAACAAATTTAATCTTTTATTCCAACCAATTTAATCCTATGAAACCGATTTTAAAAGACTAATCTAGGTTACTTAACTCTTTAGAACACTTGAACTTAGGTCTATCTCAATCCAATTTTAAAACCCTTTAAAAAAACGTGAGTTCACCCTAAGTCCTCATGCAACTCTTTCTTATTGATTTTAGGTCTAATTTCCTTTATAACACTTATAAATAGAACCATAACCACAATGCTAAGCTAACACATGCAAGGCATTCATAGCGCTTATAAACAGCCTAAGTGTCATCCTCAATGCACTGTTCATTCATTGCTACTTATTTTATGTAACATTTATACAAAACAACAATGTAACAAGCACAACATGTTTCCATTCACCCTTAGACTATAACATTTATAATAAAAGGATGATGAATGATAATGCTCACTGCATGCAAAATATAACTCTTATATTTCATGATGCATGTGCATGCTTTCAAGTAATTTCTTCATGCTCGATTATAACATTTATAATACATGATGCATGAATAATTGTACAACCTAAGGTGATTTTTAAACTATATGTTAAATGCTTTGGCATATAAGCACCATACATCACATGTATAAAAAACCAATGTTGATGACCAAGTAAAATTGCCTAAAAAACAAAAAAATAAAGCTAAGTATTACAAAACTAAGGAGTCTCCGGTTCAAATAGGCGAACCAGGTCTTGAACCGCTCAGGCGAAGCAACGTGTCTCCAACCATCGTGTACTAAACTCCACGTGATCATCTACACGATAAAACAAATGCTTTGCTCTATCGCTTACCAACGCTCCCAAAGCTAAATGATCGTTTAGAAAATACTACACCATTGTGTACGTTTTACTAAGTGATGAAGCCTGAGGTACGCGATCGCTAAACGACTACAATGCAACAAAGCACCATTGCCTAAACGTTCGCTTAGCTTGCACCTCCGTACGTATACACGCGATCGTGTAGGTAGTAACTAAGCGATGAGGCTTGCTAACTACACGAACGTCTAGCATACGACTTTTACTAAATGATGAGCATCACATGCTCCCACTACGATCGTCTACCTCTAGTGCCTACGCGATCGGGCAACCAACGTTACATGATAGAGTAAACGATTTACCCCATCCCTTAGTATTAGCTAAACGATTGTATATAAAAATCCATACGATCGCTTAGATAAATCCTAACGATCGTTTACCTTAGGCTACACGATACAACTAATGCTTGGTCTTCTTCTTCGTTAAGAACTGCATCTCCATGCTTCGAAAATTCATCACAAATGACTTGACTAACTCAAACTCTTTGAATTACAGACTCGACTGCAAGTTAATTATGCCCAAAAACACAGGGGACTTTACAAATTAACACTTTTCAATTGAAGAAAACTTTAACTAAAGGCAATTAAACTCGAAATATGCATCAACTCTATCCAAAAATGCACTCAACAATTAAACACAGATGCAGAGACCCACCAAGACAATGTTCAAAATAAACTTGTAATTTGGAATAACAAAACAACCTGACTCTAATACCAATTGAAGGAAATCGTGCACGAGGATTTCCATGAGCAGCAGAAAGATCATTCCAAATTACAATCATATATGAACTTTACAATTACAGTCATAAATAGTAACATATAATTATACAATCATTACAGAAATTATAGCATGATAATACAAATAATCAAGGAGAAATGCTACACACATTTGTGGACTCATCGCCAAGCTCCTTGATCAAGAACCCTCGAATACAGCAACACTCGAACGCTCGTCCAACACGACCGCTACATAGCACAAACACCGTGCACTTAAACTCAGTGATTTCCTTGGTCACGAACACCCGAACAACACGAACAACCTCCATAGAACCTCGACGTCGAGTTGAGTATGACACCACCAAGAAGGCGACCTTGGTATTCTCAGTGTGAGAATCTAAAGGGTGGGCTTTATGTGAATGTGGTTTAAGGTAGAAGACAAAGGATACAACAATCGTGTAAACAATTGAGCAAGTAGGAGAAGGCTGAATCTATCGTATAGGTCGATGCCTAATCGTTTAGCAAAAGCTAATCGATCGTCTACCAATAGCTAAACGATCATTTAGCTCATCGCTGCGTGTCTGTTTCCTACAAACACTACATGATCATTTAGCTTGCTCCAAGTTGTCACTTAGTAAATCCTATTTACTTGACAACTTCTGTGAGATTAGTTTCCGAGTGAGAAAATCTCAAATTATCAAAATTTTAGCATTACTAAAATTAGGAAAACAATTTTCCTTTTATCTCATGGTTACCATGAAACCACCAATAACCTCCCACTCAATTGGTTATTAGAGAAAAAGAATTAATGACCAATAATTAATATTATTATAAATATAAATGATAACCAACTTATACTACTATATTTATAACCTATAGTTTTAATATTTCATCTCATGAAATATATAAACCATAGCTCTTTTTCTATTCCATGACACTTAATGTAAATCTCAATTACATTAATCCTCCACTAGATGTATCTCATACATCATACCGATCATATCATATATAATCGAATTACCTCTTGTCAATTTGAACATTTCAAATCAACACCAAGAACTGATCTTCAACTGAATCCATATAGCTACCAAGGGGACCTTATGGACATGTAGCTCGAAACTTCAACGGTACGTGAATAATGATTAAACTCTTTAGTCATGGGATCCACCATCCATTAACGTCCAGGCACTCCATTAAAGACCGACAACTGAACTCTCCTTACCACATATATATTATGTGTTCATCTTAACCAATCAGCAGTGTGATAACCCTTCATAGATCGCTCATAAGTACAGCTCGACCAATAACCCGTATGCCCCTGTAGTTACATTTAACTCCTTAAGTACCACTGATCTCTCTAATGAACATAAGTCATAGTTTTACTATGACTAAGTTATTTCTTACAAAGAAAAGCTGTGGCCACTATGTTCAAGCTCTGAAATCAGCCCTTAAGGGAGCAATCTCTCTACTTATCCCTGCTTCAGAAAAGAAGTGAATTCCATCTTGTGGATTGAGTTTCCCGCTCCCAGATCAGACAAGTGCCCAAAAAGGTAGGCATGTTGAGTTGGCAATCTGGCCACCCTCACCTTTACTAATCGAAGGACCACCCTCAAAGGCAGGAGTTCCCAAAACACTCAGGATTGAGGTCATGTCACTTATGGTCATTTTGGTGAGATGTAATTCTCTAGTATCAACGACGTTATATACAGAGTCTAGTCATCTCGTAGTTCGGTCTTATACAAACTCTTTGTATAAGACACCCCTGCTCGCACGTCTCCACATGAATGATCAGGATCTACCATCTTTAGTAGTTTACAATACTTGCAAACCTCTACAAAGCGGGCCATATCCGAAGTGTCACCAGGATCAGGTATCCCATCTTAATCATTATACTACAGACGTATTTAGGTTATCACTTAAGGCACAATCTACTTGTATATCACATATACATGCTTAAGTTTACATAAGATAACCATAGAGCTTTGTTTATTGGATATGAGTAAATGCCAGAATGAAATAACATTTATTTTATTCATCAACAATGTGTATCATTACAAACAACGAGACTCCAGGAGAATTAGGACACCAATCCCAACATGTTTGTGGTATAAGCGTCGAGTAGGTGAAATAAAAACTTCCCTTGTTCGGGGTCTGCAACAGACGTTCGAACAAATTGGCACCGTTGCCGGGGAGACTTGGCAATCAGCCTAGGAAAAATTTTGAATTCCAAATAAAAAGAAGAAGAAGAAAGTGTGTGTTACTGGTTGCTTTTGGTTTATGACCCGCTCCTGTAGGAGTCCAGATTTCGTTTTTATTACGAATGTTAACCAAGAGGAGAGGAGAATCCGAAGGAGGCGTAGAGAAGAAATACTAGAAGAAGAAAACCAACAAGTTCCTGACGATACTGAAGGAATTCTTATACTATCACACGATTACGGAGAAAACGACGACCCAATTATCCCATAATTGTCCAATTAAAATTTATAAATATAATCATATTATATTCATTAACCTATAGTTTAATATCACATATAAACCATAGTGTTTTCTCCTCCACTAGATAATAAGTCATATTTATATCATTTTTCCTCCAAAATAATGTATCTCATACATAAAGTCAATCATATCATATATAATTAACCAGTTCAATCATATCATATATTATTGAACTCTCTCTTGTCAAGTTGAAATTTCAAACTGACCCAAAAGCTGATTCTCAACTTGAATCCATTGAGCTACCAAGGGGACCTTATGGACTTATGGCTCGAAAATCCAACGGTACATGAATAGCTGACTAAACTCTTAGCGACGAGATCCACCATCCGTTAACTTCCAGGCATTCCACTAAAGACCAACAACTGAACTCTTCCTACCATAGATATATTTCTGTGTCCATCGGATATAACCAATCAACAGTACTACAACCCTTCACAGATGATCGTAAGTACGATGGGCCAATTTACCGTTTTGCCCCTGGAGTTTCATCCAACTCCTTAAGTAACACCGATCTCTCTAGTGAACAATACAATATAGTTCTAATATGCATGGACACCTCTCGGGCCATGAGAAGGTGTGTGACGCCACATCGTTCAAGCTCGGGATCAACCCTTAAGGGAGTAATCTATCTACTTATCCCTACTTCAGGGAGGAAGTGAATTCCATCTTGTGTAGTTGAGTTCCCAGCTTCTAAATCAGACGAATCCCCAAAGTGGTAGTTTTGAGTCGGCGATTAGGCCACTCACATCCATGCAAATCAAAGGACCACCCTCAAAAGCAAGAGTTCCCAACTCACTCAGGATTGAGGTCATGTTACATATAGTCATCCTAGTGAAGTGAAGTCTCTATCATGAACGGCGTTATATAATGAGACGTTAACACTTCATGGTCAAGTCTTATATAAACTCTTTGTATAGAATGCTCCCGCTCGTATGTCCCCACATGAATTATCAGGATCAGACCATCGTAGCATGTTACAACAGTTGTAACTATTCTACAAAGCCGGCCGCATCCGTAGCATTACCAGGATAAGGTTACCCTCCTATATCCATATACCATGGACCATTTTGGTTATCACTTAAGACATGATCCACTTGTATGTCAACACATACATGCTTAAGTTACATAATGACAACCAGAGATATTAGTTTATTGGTTTGTGGTAAAGCAAATAAAACATCCAATGTTCAAAGATAAGTAGTGAAGAAAGTATATATTATACATCACAAGTGTTCGTTCAAAAAACTGTGTTTATAAACTACAAGACATGAGAGTTTAGGGTATCATCCCCAACAATCTCCCACTTGTCCTAAAGTGAGTGGGGTATACAAAAACTAGTATAAAACAATAAACTAGGGCACTAAAGACCAGCACAATAAAATCTCTTACTTGCCCTAGTCCAGCCACGGACGGTCTTGTAGACCCATGCTCTGAAGGTGACCTTCAAACACTGTAGCTGTGAGAGCCTTTGTAAACGGGTTAGCAACGTTGTGCTCCAAAGTGTTCTTCGTGACTATTACATCCCCTCGATGCACTATCTCGCGGATCAGATGATACTTCCGCTATATATGTTTGCCAAGCCTGTGACTCCTGGGCTTTTTGGAGTTCGCCACAACACCACTATTGTCACAATAGAGGGTGATGGGTTTACATGTCTGGAACTACTTCTATCTCTGTTGGGAACTTCCTGAGCCAAATGGTCTCCTTAGCAACTTCATAAGCATAAGCTGCTACGTACATGGCCTTCATCGTGGAGTTGGTGATGCACCTCTGCTTAGTGCTTCACCACACTACTGCAGTTCTGTTAAGAGTAAAAACTGACCCTGAAGTGGAATTTTGAGAGTTCTTATCAGTCTGAAAGTCAGAACCCGTGTATCCAGTAAGGATCAAATTCCTAGTGGTCTAGTGACCCTGGCCTGGGTTAGACTGATACTTACTGACTATTCCCACAATATAGTAGATGTCTGGCCTAATACAAAGCCTCGCATACATTAAACTGCCAATGGAAGATGCATGTGGGACCTGTCTCATCTCCTCAACTTCTTGAGGCGTCTTAGGACACATGTCCTTAGACAAAGTAACTCCATGCCTGAACAGTAGTAAGCCCCTTTTGGAGTCCGCATCGTGTACTTAGCAACATTTTGTCAATGTACGATGCCTGAGATAGCGTTAGCACTTTGTTCTTACGATCCCGAAAGATCTGTATACCCAGAACAAACTGAGCCTCTCCCAAATATTTCATTTGGAATTAGGTCGCTAGCCAATTCTTAACTGCAGTCAGTAGTTGATGCATTATTTTATTAAATGGAAATATGGATGATATGCATTAATGGAATTGAGTTGTGCACTCAAGTTTCCCCAGTAGAATTCAAGTGTAAATTTCTCTAAGTTTTCTGGTAAGTCCAGGGTCGAACACAAGGACTTGTGAAAATAGTTGCATTGGTGATTTTTATGAAGACTTTGCGGTAACCAGTTAAATAAATAAAGTGTTGGGTGTGTTGTTGCGTTGATGAAAAAGAAGTAAATAAAGGCCGCAGATTTAAGAAAGATAGTTGTGTTGATTGATGCAATGAGTATGTGATGAATTGGTTGAGAAGATCTTTAGCTAGCGTTACTCGGGAATGCGTCAGACTATGCGATCATGTTACAACTATGCACAGCAAGTCATTTCCCAATGTAAATGCGATGCTCCTAAGTCTAGGACGCATGTATTAAATGCAAAATGTCCATAGAGCTTATCCCTAAGTCTCTACTCTTGTCCTATAAGTTTGATGCAAAATAATGAAAGCAAGGTGACCGCATACAATCATATCTTATCGCTAAGATGCATACGATGTGTTGATAACAAATAGTGCTCATTCCTAAGTGCCTATCTCTCGTTTATGCGTTCTAATCTGGTTCTTCTAAACCTAGATTCTGACTTGACCTTTCCAAGTCTAGATCATGTCCTTAGACTACCCTTCCGAGTATCTCTAATAGACGAATGAAGTATTTATAGACAAGACAATCGCAAGAATGAAGATTCCCTCGTTATGCTAGCTAATTGCTTCTTAACCCATTCAACTAATTTAGCTACTCATGCGTGAACAACAGAGAATGAACAAATATAGAGAAAGAAATTTCATTATTATAAATAAGTTGAATACAAAATGACAGTGGAAAGTAAAGGTATAGAGCCTGGTAGCAATTCCTTGCTGACCGAAGCTTTTTACACTGAATCTCTATTCTGAACTAAAGATGTTCCCACTTCCACAGGCGTTGACCCTCTCTCGTCTTAGAGCTTCCAGTGTTTTCCCAAGCTTATCGGAACGATCTACCGGCACACTTTATTCCTCGCGTCCGCCTTAAAATGAAAGAAAACTGTGGACAGAGGTGTGAACTTGTAAAGTGGTGAATTAACCGACTGCTTAACCTCTTCTCTGAAGAATGCACTTGGTATTTATAGAGCTTCCATGGTGAAAGGTGGCTTCTCTCTCCTGGTTGTTCAGATGGGACAACTTTAATTCCTGACTGATGTGCCGAATAATTGTCACCGATAAAGTTGAATGTATTTTGTGACCGTTATCGGCTGTTAACTTAATTTGGATCCGACTGTCATCAGCTTTCTGTCCCATCGATCTTAATTATCCTTTCACCAGGATGCACCCATCTTGTTGCGCGGACCAAGTTGCGGCATTCCTTCTCAAGTGAATGTGCGCGAGCATGATCAATGCAAAGCCTTGCGGTGAAGTTGCGCTCGACCAATGAATTTCTATGATCGCAATCTTTGCATTGCGTTAATGCATATTCTGCACAAAAATATAAAGATCAACTGTTCTAATGCGTTGGACACATGCGACCGCAATATTGTAGATTTTATGCTTAATGGACACAATTTATCATATTTCATCAACGCAATCCAACATTGTTTAAGAACTTAGCACTATGATAACGTGCATTTCTGCTTGTTATCACACCCCCAAATTTAAACAATGCTTGTCCTCAAGCATAAGCTAAAGATTTCTTTATCAAGTCAACCGCAAAGTTCTTTTCCTAGATTTCTCAAGAGTACTTCGTTCAAATTCTATATGCCAGAATTTCCTTAAGTCTTATTCAAGTCTCTTCCTAAAATATTTCTAAGACTTAGGGATTGCAAGCTTAACTTTCAAAAGGACTTTACAAATTTCGGAGCATCGCAAGAGGTGGTTTCTTCTTCGAGCTTAAGTCTCATAGGGTCCTATTGTTTGTAATTGTAATGTACAAACATTTTATTTATGTAATAAAATATGTGATGTTTTATTTCAAAATTAGTTGCATTAACCACAAACCAATAAATTAACATCCAAGGTTATCTTTATAGCTTAAACATGTATGTAGAGACATACTGGTAGATCATGCTTAAGTGATAACCTAAATGGTTTATAGTAGATGGATAAGGCTAGATACTTTATCCTGGTCATACTATAAGTATGGCCTACTTTGTAGATGTTACAATTATTGTAGAGTTCTACAAATGATCTGTTCCTGATTATTCCTTTGGAGACATGTGAGCGGGCATATTCTATACAAAGGAGTTTGTATAAGACCAGACTATGAAATGTTTAGTCTCATTATATAACGCTGTTCATAATAGAGACTTCATTTCACCAGGATAACCATAGATAATATCACCTGAATCTTGAGTGAGTTGTGAACTCCTACCTATGAATGCGATCCTTTGATTTGTATGGGTGAGAGTGACCAGATCACAGACTCAATAAGCCTACCATTTTGGAGATTCATCTTATTGGGGAGCTGGGAACATAGCTACACAAGAAGGAATCCACTCATTCCCCAATGTTAAGGCATGTAGATAAATTACTCTCTTAAGGGATGATTCCGGGATTTGAACAATGTGGCACCACACCCTCTCCTGGCCCGAGAAAGGTTTGATCATAGTTGGACTATGATTTATTGTTCATTAGAGGGATCGGTGGTACTTAAGGAGTTAGATGTAACTATAGGGAAAAAATAGTAATTTTGGTTCATTTGTACTTACGAGCAATTTATGAAGGATCATCGTAATGTTGATTGGTTATATCCAATTGACACAGAAATATACCTATACTGCAAAGAATGTAGTTGTCTGTCATTAGTGGAGTGCTCGACAGTTAATGGATGGAGAATAATTTAATTAAAGGAGTTTAATTAATTATTCACGTACAATTGGAGCTTCAAGCTAACAGGTCCATGAGGTCCCCTCCTAGTTCAAATGGAATTAATGAGAATCAATTTTTGTATTAATTTGAATTGTTTAGATTAATTGAGGGAATTAATTATATGTGATATAGTTAATTTAATCTAATTATATATGATATAATTACTATAATGTATATGATACATTGTAATATAAAGTTTATATGAGAGAAAATAAATATTTGAATATGATTTAAATATTAATTATATAGATTCATATAATTAAATTTAATATAAATGAGATTTATATTAAATGCCATTATTGAGAGAATAGAAACTATAGGTTATATTGTAGTTGATACAATATAGAATCTATATATTATGTGTTATATTTGACATAACATATAGCTTACTATATATATATATGATAAGGTAGTTACGATATAAATATATATATATATTAAATTGATTTATGAAAATAAATAAATTTAATTTAATTTATTTTAAAAATTCTTCTGGGAGGGGGTTGTAACTCCCTTCCTCTCTTTTCTCTTTATAATGTGCTAGTAGGGTAGAAAACAAGTTGTTCTTGATCTTCCCTATTGTAATTTTTTCACAAGTGACAAAGAGTGAGAGAAAAGTTGTGAGAAAATTGGATTTTCATCCCTTCCTCTCAACACTCTCAAAACCCTTTCTTCCAAAATAGTCAGAGCCTACAAAACTCTTGGATTCTCATCCAGAGAATATAGAGGAATCATTCATGTTGGTGTCCTAGTAGACAGTTAGAGGGTTCAAGACTAATTGTGATAAGATTCAAAGAAGGAATTTCGTGAAGAATTGTTTCTTCAAGGGTAAGGTTTCTTAAACCATTTTCCTTTTTTGTAATCTCTGTTTTTTACATGCTGTAATAATCTTTTAAATGCATAATCTATTTGTTTTTGTTGTAAAATTTATGTTCTGTAAATTTTGAGTATTTGGTCCGATCCCATACTTTCGCTCAAGGACCTTCACTGGTTCCTTAAAAAAGAACTTTTTGTAGAAACTTGAAGAACTTCTTCAATCTCTGAAATTCAGAAATCTCAGCTTTTGCGTGCCTATTTCTCAGCTCAATCTTCTGAGTTTTATTCGCCTTCAGCATGCTGTGAGCTTTCATCAAATGAAGCACCACATACTTCACCAATTTAGGTGGATTTGGAGTGGAAGCTAGGTGTTCATGAAGTGCGAAAAACCCACTTTTACTGGATTTTTTCAAAATCCATTGTCTTGTTTTAATTTGAAATTCTTTTCAAAATTAAAACCAAACTTCAGATTTACATTTTTTTTTATTAAACTTCAGTTTTATTAATTTTACAAAAATTAATTCAATGAATTAATTTTTTAATTAAAATTAATATTTCATTAAACAATTTTATTAGTTTTATTAATCTAACATTAAGTATCAAATTAATTAAACACCAATTCCACAACCATGAAAGCTTATTCATGTAATTAATATTTAAATCAATTTAAATATTATTTGATTCTCCAAATTCATTTAATTTGATAATTAAATGTGTAATTATATTGCATATAATTACTAATTCCCTTAATGTGAATTTGAACGTTTCAAATTTACTCATCATGCTATTCTAAGATTTATTCTATTTGTGAGCTAGTAAAAGACCTAATGGTCCTATAGATCATGGGTTCCAACGATCCGAGATTAACTGACTAAAATCCTTAACTTAATTAACCATCATTCGTTAAGTACCAGGTCACTCCATTAAAGCCCAATAGTTACACTCCCCTCACTGTAGATATATGCAACTCTAAGGATAATCCTGAATAAATAGGAGTTCATAGTTAGCTCATATTTAAGGTTAAATTGTGTAGGTCATCGCTTTGAAATAGTCAGTCTTAAATAGTAAATATTATTATAAAGTAAAAATGACATATTTCTTGGTCCAATCTTATACAAATTTTTTGCATAGGATGGCTCCACTCCTCATGTCTCCACATGAACGAATCAGGACCACTTCGTTTTTAACACTTTACAACATTTGTAACATCTATAAGGTGGACCGCATTCGATAGTATCCCCAGAATAAGGTACCTAGTCTTATTTGTATACTATGCATCATTTTGGCCAACTACTCAAATTTGATCCACTCTTATGTCTCCACATAAAGTTCAAGCATTCATGTAATAGCCATGGATCTTAATTTATTGGATTTAGTTTATACAAGTGTAATTTACATATTCAACAACAATTTGATTGAATAACTAGCAATAACATATTTATTGTAAATAAAATATTTTTAAAATTACAAACTGCGAGTTTTCGACATATAATCTAACAAATTCCCACTTGGACTAAAACTTCAGTGGATATAGATATATATAAATATATACATTGTTAAGTAATGAAAGAATAAATACAATAAACTAGGGCATCGGATACCCTCAAACACTTTAGCTGGTAGGGCTCTTGTAAATGGATCAGCTATGTTGTTTTTTGAGGCTATCTGCATGACGATCACGTCTCCTCGATGTACAATCTCCTTGATGAGATGGTACTTGTGCTCAATGTACTTTCGTCGCTTATGGCTTCTAGGTTCTTTGAAATTTGTAATTGCTCCACTGTCGTCACAGTAGTGAGTGATGGGCAAATGCATATTTGGAATAACTTCCAAATCGATCAAGAACTTTCTGAGCCACACTACTTCTTTAGCTACTTTACATATAGCTACATACTCAGCTTCCATGATGAAATCAGCAATAAACTTTTCTTTATACTCCTCCATATTATAACTCCTCCATTTAGAGTGAATACTGACCCCGAAGTTGATTTCCTTGAATCCATATTGGTCTAGAAGTCAGAATCAGTATATCAAGTTAGGATCAGATCCTTAACACCATAAACAAGCATATCGTCCCTCGTTTTTTGAAGCTACTTGATGATGTTTGTAACGGCAGTCCAATGATCATATCCAGGATTGGACTGAAATCTGCTGACAATTCCAACTACACAGCATATGTTCGGGCGTGTACACAACATGACATACATCAAGCTCCCGACTGCGGATGCATATAGAATTCGTTTCATTTCCTCAATCTCTCGAGCTATCTTAGGTCAATGTAGCTTAGACAAATGAATTTCATGCCTAAAAAGTAACATACCTTTCTTGGAATTTTGAATTCTATATTTAGACAACATCTAATTTATATAAGATTCCTGAGACAATGCTAATATTCTGGTCTTTTAGTTTCGAACTATTTGGATCCCAAGAATATATTGATAGAGTATATTAACATGCAGTGGAAGAAATCAGAATCAATAAGTACTCTAATTACACATAATTTGAGTTTAAAAGCATGCAATAAAACAATATTCAAAAGAAGGGTTTCTGAAAATCAATACTTTTGATGAACCATTGAAATTCTTGCTTCTCCCTACAAATTAGATCATCAAATTCACAAAAAACCATCAGAAAGACCTTCTCTACTAACCTCTAACTCGGATTGAGAGGTGGAATCTTTAAATTGAGGTGAATTAGGTTAAGAAGGGAGAAGCGTTTTGTGAGAAGAAAAAGTGGCAAAATTTCTCCAAATTTTCAGCTGGCATTCCATTCAAATTGAAGTAAATTACTTCCATTTATTGTGTAGGACCATGCAATTTTGATTTGCAAAGATGATTATGAAATTGAAGTGGCATTAGGTGGATTAGTGAGTGGGAAAATCCAAAATTTGGATTTTCCCACTCACTAATTTTAATGCAGATTTAAAAGAAATTTGATTAAATTAAATGAAACTTAATTTATATAAAAATTGAATTTCAAATTCGATTTTAAAATTAATTTTTATAATTTTGAATTTCCAATAAATCCAAATAATCAAATCGACAATTTTGAATACAAATTTCAAAATTGAATTTTATTAAATTGAATAATTAATTAAACGAGTTTAATTAATTTAGTTTAATATCAAATATTAAATTTTATATTTCAGCACATAGTACTTAAATCATTATTTAAATATTTTTGAATTCTCCAATTTCGTTTAATTTCGATGAATTAAATGTTTAGTTGTATCGAGTACAATTAATCAAACCCTAAATTGAATTTGAACAATTCAAATTCAAAACCCTAATTTCGAATTTGAACATTGCAAATCCACTCACTTCATCCAAGATATAATTTTACGAGTTAGTAGAGGGATCTTATGGACCTACAGATCATGAGCTCCAATGATTTGAGATTAATTGACTAAAGACAAAATTAATCAATATTCGTTAACTACCAAGACACACCACTATAGCTCGATAGTTGCACTTTCCTCACTATAGATATATTTTTGTCCAATTTAATCATAATCAGTAAGTTGATCCTTCATAGGTTGTTCGTATTTACAGCTCGGTCAAAATTACCGTTTTACCCCTGTAAATACATCTTGCTCCTTAAACTCCCACTGATTCTCTATTGAACAATTGGTTTATAATCCAACTAATAAACCATGACCCTCTCGATTATGAGACAGCAGGGCCTCATTTTTCAAGATCAGGAATCGATACTTAAGAGAACAACCTATCTGAACCCTAAATTGGGTAGGAGTGAATTTCATCTTACAAGATTATGTCCCCAGCTATTTATCCGGTTTTATCTCTAAAATGGGAGCCTTATCAAGCAGTGCTGTTGGACTACTCTTACTTATGCAGATCAAAGGATAATCTCGAATAAATAGAAGTTTATAGTTAGCTCATGATTAAGATCGAGCTATTTTAGGTCATTGAATTTTCAAAAAGTCAAATTTAACAGTAAAGAAAAGTGACTATTTCAAGGTATGGTCTTATGCAAACTCATTGCATAGAATGTCTTTACTCGCATGTCTCTACATGAATGATTTTGGGATCACATAATTTGTATTAGTATATAGAGTGGGCCGCATCCAATAGTGTCACCAAGATGAGGAACCCAATCTCATCCATATACTTATAGACTATTTTGGCTATATACTAAAACTTGATCCACTTTTATATCTCCACATAAAGTTAAAGTATTCATATTATAGCCATGGATTTGTTTATTGCATTTTTATAACAGAATGCAATATCAATAAAAACTCAATAATACTTTTATTGATAAAAAAAAATATATATGTTGTCAACATTTACGTACTGTGAGTTTTAGGACATTCCCAACAATCTCCCACTTGGACTAATACTCCAGTGATATACAAATATATAATGTTTACAATGTTGAGAAAATAGAGAGAAAATAGAGAGAAAATACAATAAACTAGGGCATTTATATACCGTTGATATTCTCCCACTTTCCCTAGATTATGAAACACGTAGTCTTAGTCCGACCAGGTGGCCCTCGAACATTTTAATCGAAAGGGTCTTCATAAATGGATCAACAAGATTATCTTCTGAGGCTATCTTTGTGACTAGCACATCTTCTCGGTGTACTATCTCCCTTATGAGATGATACTTTCTTTCTATGTATTTTCAACATTTGTGGCTTCCCAATTCCTTTGAATTGGCAACTGCTTCACTGTTATCGTGATCTAGAGTAATTGATAGATGCATAATTGAAACTATTTCCAAATCTGTCAGGAACTTGCGTAGCCATACTACTTCTTTAGCTGCTTCACATGCAGCTACATATTCAGCTTCCATCGTGGAGTCAACAATTCAACTCTGTTTGATACTTCTCCACATGATAGCTCCTCTGTTAAGAGTAAAAACAGATCTTGAAGTATATTTTCTAGAATCTATATCAGTCTAAAAATCAGAATCAGTGTATCTTGTAAGGATCAAATCCTTAGGCCCATACACGAGCATATAGTTCCTCGTTATCTAGACATACTTTAAGATGTTCTTAACAGTAGTCCTATGACTGTGTCCAGGGTTAGACTGGAACCTGCTGACAATTCCAACTACAAAGCATATGTTTGGACGTGTACATAACATAGCATACATCAGACTCCCAACTGCTGAAGCATATGGAATTCTTTTCATTTCCTTAACTTCTTGAGGTGTCTTAGGACACCGTTCCTTCGAAAAATAAATTCTATGTCTAAAAGGTAACATACCCTTTTTGGAACTTTGCATATTATATCTTGACAACATCTTATCAATATAAGATGCTTGAAATAGCGCTAGGGTTCTGTTCTTGCGATTATTAACTATTTAGATCCCAAAAACATACTGAGCATCTCCTATATCTTTCATTTGGAATTTGGATGCTAGCCATCTCTTTACATCAACAAGGAAACTTGTCTTATTCCCAATGAGAAAGATATCATCAACATGAAAAACTTGGAAAGCTATAGTTTTGCTGACTATCTTCTTGAAAACCCAAGGTTCGTCAACATTCTGTTCAAAACCATAACATTTGATTGCAGTATCAAACCTTATATTCCAGGATCTAGATGCTTGTTTTAATCCATAAATGGACCTTTTAAGCTTAAAAGCTTTTTGCTCTTGCTGCTCAATGATCCCTTCTGGTTGAGACATGAAAATACTTTCATCAAGATGGCCATTCAAAAAGGTTGTCTTGACATCTATTTGCTATATTTCATAGTCATAATATGTGGCAATGGACAAAAGTATTCTAATAGATTTTATCATTGCAACAGGAGAGAAGGTTTCTTCATAGTCTAACCTCTCTCTTTGGGTAAAACCTTTTGCCACGAGTCTGGCTTTATAAGTCTGCACCTTACAAGTTTGGTCTTGTGCTCTCTTGTAGATTCATTTGAAACTAATAGGTTTAATCCCATCTGGTTGATCTACAAGTTCCCATACAGAATTGAAGTACATTGACTTCATTTTTAGGTGTATGGCTTTTATCCATTATTCCTTATCAACATCTTCCATTTCCTATTTGAAATTCAATGGGTACTCTAGGCCATCATCAGGTATGATGTGAAGGAACTCTTATAAAAAAGAACCCATGAGTGGAAGCACGATCGATCCAAATTCATTGTGACAGAATTACAATCATTCACAAACATACAAACTAGTTATGCATTTTCTAACAAATTACAACATGCTTTAGTAACTAATAACAAAAGGGACAAGAAATGTACCTTTAAAGAACTTTTCTTCTACAGATCTCTCGCTCTCGTGAAGAACTAGTACAACAACTTCTCGCTGTCGCTTAGATCACAAACAGACTTCACAATGAAAAAACAACCTCTTGGACGCCACCACTCAATAACCTCTGTATTCTCGGAATGAGAATTCAGGAGGTGTGGGCTCTATTGGATTTGGTAGAGGGTTGGAGGAAAGCAACAATTGAACTATACAACCAAGCAAATGGGAGAATATACTATCTATCGTATAGACTTTGTGTGCTTGATCGTTTAGTAAAACTGAGCAAGTACATGATCGTTTAGAAAAATAGGCTTGATCGTTTACACGATCGTTTGGAGAATCTCACTTGCCACGCGATTATTTAGTAAAACTTTACACGATCGTTTAGTCAAAGGCACAAGTACACGATCATTTAGAAAAACACTTGAAGGCTATCACATAGTCTCTCGTGAGCGAAACGATTAGTAGTGTACTTTAATGAAGCGATCGTTTACAAAATGCAAGCATTTTTCATTTTATCCTTTAGTTATGAAAACTGAACATAACCTCCCACTTTCACGTATGGTTAAAAGAGAAACCACCCACAATTATCGCATACTTGTTTTAATTATAAATAAATATAATAACTAACTTATCATATTACATTTATAACCTATAGTTTTAATATCACATCATATGTAACATTTAAACCATAGTTCTTTTCTCATTTACTTGATATAAATTATATTTAAATCAAATTCCTTGAATTAATGTATCTCATACATCATATCAAGTATATCACATATAATGAACCAGTTTAGTCATATCATATATAATCAAACTCCCTCTTGTCAATTTGAACACTTCAAACTGATCCAAAAACTTCTTCTCAACTTGAATCCATTGAGCTACCAAGGGGACCTTGTGGACCTATAGCGTGAAGCTCCAATGGTACATGAATAGCTAACTAAACTCTTTAATCACGAGTTCCACCATTCGTTAACTGTCGGGCACTCTACTAAAGATCGATAGCTTCACTCTCCTCACTACAGATATATTTCTGTGTACATCGGATATAACCAGTCAACAGTACAATAACCCATTTTCAGATCGCTCGTAAGTATAGCTGGGCCAATTTACCATTTTGCCCTTGTAGTTACATCTAACTCCTTAAATACCACTGATCCCTCTAATGAACAATACATCATAGTCCTACTATGAGTGGACACCTCTCAGGCCATAAGAATGTATGTGGCGCCACATCGTTCAAGTCCCGGAATCGGCCCTTAAGGGAGCAATCTATCTACTTACCCCTGCTTCAGTGAAGGAGTGAATTCTGACTTGTGTAGCTGAGTTCCCAACTCCCTAATCAGACGAATCCCCAAAGTGGTAGGTTTGAGTCGGCAATCTGGCCACTCGCACCCATACAAATCAAAGGACCGCCCTCATAAGCAAGAGTTCCCAACTCACTCAGGATTAAGGTCAATGAAAGTCTCTGTCATGAACAACGTTATATAACGAGATTAAACACTTTATGGTCCGATCTTATACAAACTCCTTTGTATAGGACATCCCCGCTCGCATGTCTCCATATGAATGATTAGGATCAGGCCATCTATAGCACGTCACAACACTTGTAATGATCTACAAAGTGGGCCGTATCTGTAGTGTCACAAAGATAAGGTTTCCCTCCTATATCCATATACTATAGACCATTTAGGATATCACTTAAGGCATGATCCACTTGTATGTCTCCACATACATGCTTAAGTTACAACGACAACCAGGGATCTTAGTTTATTGGTTTGTGGTAAATGCAAATAAAATATCTCATATTTCATAGACAACAGTGAAGAAAATATCTCATATTATTACATCACAAGCATTTGTTCATACAGGTGTTTACAAACTATAGGAACCTACGAGAGTTTAGGGCATCAACCCCAACATGATGACCTGAGCTTCTGTTAAACCCATGTAGCAGTCAGGCTGATGAACAACCTTCCACTATGACGAGGCATTCCCAACTCTTAAGAAGCATGTGACAGGACAACAACTGTTGTTGATGGTCAAGCTTGATCAACAATTTTTATTGATTTATCTATAGTGTTTATGGTCATTTCACTCAATACTAGTTTACTGCAAGGTTGATGATTCCTAATATGATCTTCTTCCAAGAATGTAGCATTTGTCGATATAAATACTTTATCTTCTCGAGGATCATAAAATAGTCCACATTTTGTTTCTTTAGGGTATCCTATAAATAGACATAATTTTGAACGCCGTCTCAACTTCCTAGTGTTTTACACCAACACATGTGTCGGGTACCCCCAGATTTTGAAGTGACATAAAATAACTTAACGTCCTCTCCATAACTCATACAGTGTTTCCGAAACACATTTTGAGAGAACTATATTCACAATATATACAGCAGTCTATATTGCATACCCCCAAAAGGATTGAGGTAATTGAGCATAATTCATTATTGAGCGAACCATGTCCAATTAGGTTTGATTTCTCCTTTCTATAACACCATTTTGTTGTAGTGTTCCAGGTGCTGTGAGTTGGGATCGAATTCCATGGTCTACTAGATAGTTCTGGAATTGTTAATCCATTTACTCACCACCTCTATCTGATCGAAGTGTTTTGATTCTTTTACCTAATAAGTTTTCAACATCTGTCCTAAATTATTCGAACTTTTCAAAAGTTTCAAACATGTGACTCATTAAGTAAATATAGCTATATCTCGAATAACCATCAACAAAATTAACAAAATATTCACATTCTCCTTGATCTTTCACATTCAACGGACTACAAAGGTCTGAATGGATGAGTTCTAGAGAATCTTTGGCTCTAAGACCTTTTCTTATAAAAGATCTTTCGGTCATTTTACCTTCAAGACATGATTCACATGGAGGTAATGAGTTGTCTTCTAACTGATTTAGATGACCGTTTTTTATCAATCTCTCAATCCATTTGAGATTTATGTGACCAAGTCTTTGGTGTCAAAGATAGGCATTGGGAGAAATCTTTCACTTTTTATTTTTGAGTTCCTGCCATTTTAAACATCTCTATATTTAAAATGGCTTTTGCGTCAGTCGATTTTAACACATACAAGTTATTTTCGAGTTTAGTAGAACAAATATAAACACCTTTTGAACTAAGGAACCCTTCATGGATATCAAAACTTACTTTGTACATATTTTCTATTAAACAAGAATGGAGATTAAGTTCCTTTTTGTTTTTGGTACATAACAAACATTTTCAAGCAAAATGTAAGAATCTCCAAAATATTACTTGACGTCTTCCACTGCTTTTGCTGAAATGACTTCATTCGTTCCCACCTTGAAAGTCATTTCATTCTTTGAAAGCTGAGTCCAAGAACTAGTTTCTTGAAGAAAAGTGCAAATATGGTTAGTAGCTCCTGAATCTAATATCTAGGTTAAGTGAGAACTTTCCATTAAACATGTTTCAATAACCAGTAAATCTAATTTACTTTGTTTTGCCTTTTCAACTCTCTTTTTAGCAAGATACTGTGGGTAATTATGTTTCCAGTGCCCGTCTTCATTATAGTGAAAATATTTTCCTTTTTATGCTTTATTCCCACTATTTTAGTAGGGGTTTTCTTCTTCCCTTTTCCTTTTTTCTTCATCTAATACCCTTATCCTTTGAAGAAGAAACATACTTCTTTTTCTTTGAAGGTTTCATTCTAGAGGAAGATCTTTTCAGAAATTTCTTTTGTGTAACAACATTTGCTTCATTTTCCTTGTTTTTATCAAAGATTGATTAGTATGTAGTTCATTTAGAAGAGTAGTCAAATTGTAATCAATCTTATTCATGATAGCATTAGTATGAAATGTCAGAAAGCTCTTTGAAAGATATTCCATTATCATACTAACTTGATTTCTTTCATCTATGACAGTGCCATGAGCTTCTACATGTTGAAATGGACCATCATATACAAGACATGTTCTGTAAAAGAGGTCCTTTCTTTCATGTGGGAGTTTCAGACATATTTCATAGCTTCATGTCGTACCGAGGAAGATGGTTGCCCGAACATCTCTTGCAATGACGCCATGATCTCATGTGTAGTGACCATGGCTTCATACTTCTTATTGAGCACATCAGATATGTTTGCTAAGATATAGGCTCTGACCTTCTTGCTAGCACGAACAAATTTGTCATAGATTTGCCGAACATTTCGATTAGCATTTGAACCGGGAAGAGGAGGACATTCCTTCGTAAAAAAAACCCTCAAATCATCAATGATTAGTATTGTAATTATATTTGACTTCTAGTTTGAGTACCCTTCTCCGTTGACTTTATCGGAAATTAGTAGTTGTATAATCGAGTTTGACATTGCTAAAAAATAAACAAATTCTATTAGACTTATTACATTAAACCCAATTGTAGCAAAAGTAATGAAGTACCCATATTTCTTTATTCATTTGCAATGATACTTTGGTGAGTCAGAATAGATGTTATTGAGGGGTAGTCGAAAATTCCTTCACTGAAGTAAGGCAATCTTGACGAAATACTATATCCAAAATAACTCTTATTCCTATAGTCATTTAGTTATCGTTTTCGGTCCAAAACTTACTAAAATTTAGTAACTCTTGTAAGTGTGCCCTCCATTTTTTAGATTTCATAGAAGATATGAGTATGCCCTTGAAATGGAAGACAATATTCAAGATGGAACTATGAAACCTTTTTCATTTCTAAAGTATGGGTTGTTTCGAATCCTATGTTACAACCCTCCGAGGGGATTGTCATGGTTAACTACTAGCTTGTGCCGTCTAAAAACGAAAGCAGGCGCCATATAGAAATCTCACGGTTCAAATTGATAGAGGAGATTATAGGATATGTTGACACATTTTTTTCACCCACTTCCTATGAACTACTCGCCCATTCACCTTGTTATTGACCCATGCAAATACTTTCCGAATGGAGTAGTTGTGGTAAAAGCGATACGAAACCGAGCATGGATCTCACAGTGTGAACTTTTGAGGATGTGAGAGTTAAAAACGATATATCGTGTATGTTTTTAAATCTCCCACTGAAGTGTTCTACGTGTTTGAATATTGATTTACTTAGGTATATTTTGGCTAAAAACACCCTAAGTCTATGTGATTTTTCCAAACATAACTTTTGTATTCGGATTTAACCTACAATGTCTAGGTGATAAAACCATTTTATTACCTCACATCATTCATGAAAGCTCATTAAATCGGTTAACAATGCTCAATATTTCGACCATAATTCCTAGGTAGTAGGTATTACATAAACCGTCAACTTAAGTACCTCCAACCTTAGACAGGATTATGGATTGATTGAGTTGTAACCATATTATAAGATAACAACCTATTTTAACTATTAAAACAAGTTGTTAACCTAAGTGAGCATGTTACTTATCTTTGTTATGAATTTTAAATGTCTAATCCAATTTTATAACAACTTATAAAAATAGACATGCTTTGCATTCATAACAAACATCAGAAGCATTTAAAATTTAATATAATATGCATACTATATATTATAACTAACTTATAACATATGATTATGCATGTAACATGCTTTCCTATAGTGGGATTTTAAATCTACATGGTATACGTTATACACATATATGTTTAATCTAAATATAACATACATCACATGTATAAATATTTAAACAACACTAATATGGTTCAACTTTTCCATCCTAAGCAAGCAATTAACTAAATATTACAAAAAAAATAAAACACAAAAACCGATCCAAAAAAAACACAAATTGGACCCGAACCAACTCTCTAAGGCTCCAAATGAGGATGAACCAATCTAAAAGGGGCTGAACCAGACTCCATGGTGTTTGAACCGAACTAAAGAAGAAATGAACTGGTCGAACCCGTCTTCACCCGCACAAACCAGCTCACGAACGCGCACGTTGCTGGGCTGGGATGAGCAGCATTTCAACGCTCCATCCCAGCATTGCAATGCCATGGGTTGAGGATGAGTAGCGTTGCAATGCTCTGTGGGCAGCATTGCAACATTGCTTAACAATGGCTTCTTCTTCCAGTTTTTGCTGTTGACCATGCTTGCTTCAAACTTTAAAAATCCAATTTTAACTCTATTGACTCCAATGAAATTACAGACTCTAGAGCACACATATAAGCTCATTAATCAAGAGCCAATCAGAAATTTAACAATTTAATCAAAGAGTAATCTAATGCCAACGTTGATAAAAACACCATAACAGTCATCAAACATGCATCCATAGAAATTCACCCACCAAACTCAAATTAAAGTTAATTGAATGCTTAAATCATGCCCTAATACCAATTTATAGATTAAACTAACATGCAATGGAAAAAATAAGAATCAATAAGTACTCTAATTGCACTTAATTTGAGTTTAAACGCATGCACTAAAACAATATTCAAAAGAAGGGTTTCTAAAAATCAATACCTTTGATGAACCACTAAAGTTCTTGCTTCTACCTATGAATTAGATCTTCAAATTCAAAGAAAACCACCTCAAAGACCTTCTCTATTATCCTCCAACTCGGATTGAGAGGTGGAATCTCTGAATTGAGGTGAATTTGGTTGGAAAGGGAGAAGGGTTTTGTTAGAAGAAAAACTAGCAGAATTTCTCCAACTTTTCAGCTTGCATTCCATTCAAATTGAAGTCAATTACTTTCATTTATTGTGCAGGACCATGCAATTATGATTTGCAATGATGATGCCACTTCAATTTCCATTGAAATTGAATTGGCATGAGGTGGATTAGTGAGTGGCAAAATCCAAAATTTGGAGTTTCCCACTTTCTAATTTTAATGCAATTTTAAAAGAAATTTGATTAAATTAAATAAAACTTAATTTATATAAAAATTGATTTTCAATTTAAATTTTAAAATTAAGTTTTATAATTTTGAATTTTCAAAAAATCCAAAATTTCAATTAATCAAATTAACAATTTTGAACACGAATTTCAAAATTGAATTTTTATTAAATAGGATAATTAATTAAAATAATTTAATTAATTTAATATAATGTCAAATATTAAATTTTATATTTCACCTCATCAAATATTTAAATCATCATTTAAATATTTTTGAACTCTCCAATTTCGTTTAATTTCAGTAAATTAAACGTTTAGTTGTATCAAATATAATTAATCAAACCTTAAATTGAATTTGAATACTTCAAATTCAAAATCCTAATTTGGAATTTGAATATTTCACATCCAATCACTTCACTAATCCAAGATATAATTTTATAAACTAGTAGAGGGACCTTATGGACCTACGATTTGAGATTAATTGGCTAAACTCTTTAGACCGAATTAATGAATATTCCTTAACTATCGAGACACACCACTATAACTCAATAGTTGTACTCTCCTCACTATAGATATATTTCTGTCGACTTTAACCATAATCAGTAAGTCGATCCTTCACAGGTTATTCGTATTTACAGCTAGGTCAAAATTACCGTTTTACCCATGTAAATACATCTTGCTCCTTAAGCTCCTTCTGATCCTCTATTGAATAATTATTGATAGGCCAACTAATAAACCCTGACCCTCTCGACCATGAGAGGGTGGAGTCCCGTTGTTCAAGACTAGGAATTAGCACTTAAGAGAACAACCTATCTGCTAATCTTAAATTGGATATGAGTGAATTTCATCAGGCAAGATTATGTCCCCAACTAATTCATCAACATATAGAACCAGAAAAACTACAATTTTGTTGACAATCTTCTTGTAAACACAAGATTCGTCAACGTTCTGTTAAAAGCCATAAGATTTGATCGCAGTGTCAAATCTCATATTTCATAATCAAGATACTTGTTATAACCCATAAATGGATCTGTTAAGCTTGCAAACCTTTTACTCTTGACCTTATTCAATAAACCACTCTGGTTGAGACATATAGATACTCGATTCAAGATAGACATTTAGAAAAGTTGTCTTGTCATCCATTTGTCAGATTTCATAATCATAAAAGACAGCAATGGACAAAAGTGTTCTAATAGATTTAATCATGGCAACTGGAAAGAAGGTTTCTTCATAGTCCTCCCCCTCTCTTTGTGTAGATCCTCTTGCCACGAGTCTAGCTTTATAGGTATGTACCTTACTAGCTTGGTCTCGTTTTCTTTTGTAGATCCATTTGCAACTAATAGGTTTTACCCTTCCTGGTTAATCTACAAGTTCCTAGACTAAATTGAAGTACATTGACTCTATTTCAAGGTCCTGGATTTTATCCATTAATCTCTATCCACATCTTTCGTTGTCTGTTGAAACGTCATTGGATCCTCTAAGCCATCATCAAGTATGATGACTTGAGTTTCTGTTAAACTCATGTAGCGGTCAGGCTGTTGAACAACCCTCCCATTACGTCGAGGCATTCTCAAATCATGAGAAGGATGGTAAGTACCAAGACTTGCTTGATCAACAACTCTTGTTAACCTATCTATAGTTTCTCTAGACATCTAACTTAATACTAGCTTACTGCAAGGTTGATGATTTTTAATGTGGTCTTCCTCTGAGAATAATGCATTTGTTGTTACAAATACTTTATCTTCCTAAGGATCATACAAATAACCACCTTTTGTCTCTTTAAGATAGCCTATAAATAGACATACTTTTGAACGGCGTTCCAATTTCTTTGGGTTCTGCACCAACACATGTGCTGGGAATACCTAAATCCTAAAGTGATGTGAAGTACCTTTACGTCCTCTCCATAACTCGTAAGGTGTTTCTAAAACACTTTTTAAGGGAGCCATGTTCAAAATATACACTAGATTCTTTACTACATGACCTCGAAAATAACTAGGCAACTAAGCATAACTCATCATTGAATGAACCATGTCCACTAGGATTCTATTTCTCTTTTATGCTACATCATTCTATTGAAGTGTGCCAAGTGCTGTGAGTTGAGACTGAATTCCATATTCTATCAAATAGTTCTAGAATTTTAAGTCCATATACTAACCACATTGATCTGATCGAAGTGTTTTAATTTTTTTATCTTATTGATTTTTAACCTCAACTATATATTCCTTGAACCTTTCAAGTATTTCAAACTTATGATGCATTAGGTAAATATAGCCATTTCTCGAATAGTCATCTATAAAGTTGATGAAATATTCATATCCTCCTTTAGCTTTAACAGTCATTAGACTGCAAAGGTCTGAACGTACCAGCTCTAAAGGTTCTTTGACTCTAAGACCTTTTCTTGTAAAAGACCTTTTGGGCATCTTACCCTCAAGACAAGATTCACATGGTAGTAGAGAGTTATCTTCTAACTGATTTAGAAATCCATTCTTAACTAATTTTCCAATCCTATTGAGATTAATGTGTCATAATCTTAAGTGCCAAGTATAGGAATTTGGAGAAATCTTTCATTTCTTATTTTGAGTTTCACCTGTGTTAAACATCTCTATATTCAAAACAACTTTTATTTCAGTTGGTTTTAACATGTATAAGTTATTCTCCAGATTTGCTGAACATACTTTATTACCTTTCGAAATAATGAACACTTCATTATTTTCAAAAGAGACTTTGTAATTTTGTTCTACCAAACATGAGATAGAGATTAAATTCCTTTCCATAAAAGGAATGTAATAAACATTTTCAAGTAAAATCCATCTATCTCCAAAAAATAGCATTATATCTCCCACTACTTTTGCAGAAACAACCTCCTCAGTTCCTACCTTAAAGTTTTTCTCACCTTCTATAAGTTGTCTCTAAGAACTAGTTTCTTGAGCGAGAGCACCTAAATCTATTATTACTAAGCATGTCTCAAAGAAAAGTAAATCATATTTACTTTGCTGTGCTTCTTTTGTTTCCTCATCTATGACGTTCAAAACTTTTTATTTATAGATGAGTTGGGAGATAAAGGACGTTCCTCTGTTAAAAAAAAAATTTCAATCATCATCTGCTAGTATATGTGATTTCCATGTTAATTAATTAAGATCGTTATTTTTATTGAAAACGAGTAAATTTGAAGAATTCAGCAAACTGAAATTATAAACAAATTCTAATTAGTAAATTACTTTTAAACACAATTTAATTTTAGTAAAATTAATAATGTACACAAAATTTCATTATTTTATTTGCAACGATACTATAATGAATCAGAATAAGTACTACCGAGGAGCAGTCAAATGCTCCTTCACTAAAACAAGACATTCTTGACTAAATACTATCTCCAAAATAACTCATATTCTGATAGTCATTTAGTTACTGTTTTTAGTCAAGAACTTACTAACACTTAGTAATTCTATAAGTGTAACCTTCCATTTTTAGATCTCAAATGTTAGTGGCCCCAACGATGCTACCGAATTCGACAGTCAAGGTTAGGAATCGACCTAAGAAATCCTATCCATTTCTGGAGTTTAAGTTGTTCCGAATCCTATGTTACAACCCTCAGAGGGGATAGTCGCTGTAAAACAACTAGCGTAGATCACATAAAATTGACAAGTAGACACAACATAGGAATCTCACGGTCCAAACCAATGGAAGAGACCGTAGGACACATTGACATACATCCTTCACCCACTTACTATGAACTACTTCCCCAATTCACCTTACTATTGACACATGCAAACACTTTCCGAATGGAGGTCACTCCAAGGGTGACACCAAGCCAAGCATGAATCTCATAGTATGAACTTTTAGGGACATGAGAGCTAAGAACAACATATCCTATTTGTTATTAGTCTCCCACTGAAGTGTTCTATTTTTTTTGTGTAAATATTTAATTAGGTATATTCCAACTAATAAAACAACTAACTCTAGGTGATTTTCCAAGTATAACAATTATATTTGGAATTAACCTATGATGTCTAGGTGATAAACCAGTTTTAAAACCTCACATTGCTCACACATGCTCATAAAACTAGGTTAACAATGGCTCAATTGTTCGACCATAATCCCTAGGTAGGAGGTGTTCCATTGACCATCAACTTAAGTACCTCCAGCATTAGACAAAATTATACATTGGTTGAGTTTGTAACCACAGTTTTTTAAGATAACGACCTATTTTAACTATTAAAACAAGTTGTAAACCTACGTCAGCATGTGTCTTAGCTTTGTTATGGATTTTAAATGTCTAGCCCAATTTTATAACAACTTATAAAACTTTAGACATGCTTCACATCTATAACATACATCATGCATTTTGGGATTTAATATAACATTTATATTAAACACTTGAAACCCTAAACATACGTACTATATATTATAACTCTTTATATAATACTTTCAATGCATGCAACATGTTTCCTATGGTGACATTTTACATGTTAATAGAGGGGGCAACACCGCCTGGATTCCAGCCTATGCAGTAGCAACCTCAGCATCAAACTATTAATAGAGGGGCAATTCGTCGAGCTCATCATCTCCGATTGAAAACCTGTTAAAAGAATGAATAGTTCAAAACGATTCCTGACTATCTCCGAATCGCTCCATTGCTTGCCACGCATCCGGCAATCCCTTTAGCCATTGAACCTCTGGCCACTATCATCCCCGTTGAAGTGGCCTAGCCTTCCCTTGTTTCTTCACCTGACTCATTGCACACACCAACACCCCACCTGTTACACCACCTCAACCATTTGATAAGCCTCAAAGTTTCGATAGTTCTGCGTTTGAACCTGCCCCATAACCCACCAATCGAAACGAGTTGGCTCGCTGAGATGAACAAGAGGTCTTCGGACGTATTCTAGCAAGCCTAGACCAGAGGAAAGTTGCTAAAATGGACCAGATGATGCATTGAGGCATCACTGACGCATCGGTTGAAGAAGAACATAACCATTAGAGGGCACAAGCGCCTTGACTCTAGTGGAGGAAGAGATGGACGAGGCTAATAAATATGTTATGATGCTGGAAGAGGAAATGAATGAAGAAGAAAATGAAGAGAAAATGCGAGGAGTTAGCCCTAACGTATCTATACCACACATATCCGATGCAAATGAAGGGCCATCAAAATAGGCATCACAAAGGAAGAGATGATTTATAA
Organism: Benincasa hispida; assembly: GCF_009727055.1. Lineage (NCBI taxonomy): Eukaryota > Viridiplantae > Streptophyta > Magnoliopsida > Cucurbitales > Cucurbitaceae > Benincasa > Benincasa hispida. The sequence continues at coordinate 62,024,555 of NC_052358.1, read as the reverse complement.
TTGAAGAGGATGAAGAAGAAGAAAATCAAATTGCAACCGAACCTATGGTTGCAATGCAGGAAAGCAGCTCTTTAGAAGAATACAGACCTACATGTCAGGGACAAAGAAAGACTACTTTTCAAAGAGAGCTTGAGGAAGAAGGAAGGGTGTTGGCCCATGAGACAAAGAGGCATAAGAAAGGTGAAAAGGGAAAGAAGGTGCAGTTGCATCACCAAAACAAGCCAGAGAAAGAAAACGACAATTCAACGACATTCTCATCGAGAAAAGCTTGTTTCCTAAATGCAGCCCATTGCTAGGGTACATCACTGACATGATCGACGCAATGGGCTGGCATCAGCTCTATGAAGGCCCAACTAATCTACACCTTCTACGAAAGTGAGTTTGAAAAAAGGAATGACACAACATTGGTAGAGGATGTATTTGTTTGCTTTTCTTCCAGAATCATAAAAAAAATGCTCGATGCAGAAAACAACCCTGACGCAGAGGGTAACTGCATCCTTGAGAAACCAACTCTAAACTAATAAGAGGATGCTGTAAGAGTGATAGTTAAGCCTAAGAGTTCGTGGCAAATATCTCGAGCAGGCATCATGACAACGGCTCCCAAAAATCTTCTCTCAGACGCCAACTTATGGCTCTACCTGATCAAGAATCGCATTATGCCCATAACACATGATGAAACTGTTTCAAGTGAGCAAATCTTAGCCATCTACTGCATCATGCAATTAATCCCCCTCAACATTGTCAAAATCATCATAGAGAAAGTCAAAGAAATCAAGAGGAAGCCATGCAGGCAGCTTTATTTTTCCTAGCTAATATATGCGTTGTATGAACGCGCGGGCATCCCTCTAGGGATTACTCCAAAGAAGTTAAAGGTTTAATGGACATCAATCTTATCAAGTGTTTGCTTCGAGGCTCACCTAACCAACCAACTCCGCCTTCCAAACCCGAGGCATCAAAACCTTAGCTTTCAAAACACACGACGAAAAGAAGACGCGTCGAGCCTTTCGATAATGAATCAAGCGATGAAGCTTCACAAGACAAGAATCTGAAGCTGAGCTAGAGTCAGAGTACGAGGACACCACTACCATGGACATCAACTTACCCCTTCCTTCCTTGAACTTAACTCCTATTGATGACCCAATTGATTCGATGTCCTAAGATGAAATGCACATGGATCAAATTGGCAAAACACAAAGCCCTTGACCCTCTCCTCTCTACTCACTCCTACTTCCTTCCTTTAATCCTCCCATGACCGTCTATGAGCCATTTTTTATGGGACGTATGAAACCAGTTGCGTAGACGTATGAAACCCAACCTCTCCAAACCAATGCACCCATATCTTCTCTCCAAGCTAATATGAATGAAATCAAACAATTCATTTAAGATCAAATAAGACCACTGCCTGCGTCTATGGAAGCACTTCGTTTGCAATTGGCAACACTACAACACCAGAACGTTGTTCTAAGGGATTATCTACACCAACAAACGCAAACGCAAAGGAGCCAAGACCAATTTGACTTTACAACGCAATATATCAACCTAGTCTTGATAAGAATGTTTGTCCTTCCTCCTTTACCTCAACACTTAAGGAATCCCTTTAGATTCATGGGCAAAGACCTTGCACCTGAATGCAGGGATGATGCACTAGCCTCATAATTAAATTTGGAAGTATTGCCTTTTATTTTATTTTATTTGAATTTCTATTCTATGCATTTACACATTTTTTTAATTCCATGTAAATTTCTTAATCAATGAATGGAATTTATATCATTATGATTTTTGCGTTTGACTTTAAGTATTCCTCTTATACTTTCTTTTATTACTTTTGTGCCTTGTATCGAGTTGTGATACCCCAATAATATTATTCATGTTTGATAACTTACATGTTTAGTTAGCCGTTGGAAATATAAGAATAAAACCTCACTAAATGAAACATATTTTTTATTTCTCGTGCGTGCAAGCCTCCACTCAAACCTCATTTTGAAATTTCTAAGGCAATTTTATAGTTCTTTTTCAACAATGAGGACCTTGTTGATCTCCAAAATTTGGGGGTGAGGGAGGTCTGAGTTGATGCATTCTTTAGTTATAAAATTTTTGTAATTTCATTTAATTTATTTAAAAAAAGAATATTTTTTTTAATAATTTTGTACATAATAAGCAAACTCCACTATTAAAACAAGGGAAAAATCTCAGTGATATGAGTTAAGATTGGAAAGAACACTTACCCATAGTTGGATACCCGTATAACACCCCTTGTTTACTTAATTTCAGGTGTCATGCGGGTATCTCTTGTTAGGATCTTTAATGATATAAATGCACTCATTATGAAAAACGCATGAAATTCCATTCATGTAGTAAACTCATATAAAAGTATCTTTTCTAAGGAAAAAAAACTACTTCACTAACACATTTCAACACAAGAATCAAAGAAATTTACTAAGTGTTGCAGCCAAGGCCAACATAAGGGGTATGTGTCCAAGAATATTCGAGGCATGAAGGATACATTGGCTCGTGCATTTGTTGTCAAATCACCACTTGCAGGCATGGGCATCTGACTGGCGGTGTCTAAACATTTCAAAAGTGATAGACGACTGCTCCAAGGTATGAAATTTAATGCAGGCTTAATCACCAAGTTATTGTGATTTGCCTATATAAGGAGAAGCCACCTTCAGAATCAGAGTTAGACAATTTAGAGCCAGCCAGTTACAAACTTTTCTATTCAGCACCAGTAGATAGCATATGCCGTTTGCAAGCAAGTAATAGGGGGAAGATACCATTTAACCATTGATCAAGAGGTGTCGCTGGAGAGAAGCTTGAGAGAAATATCTTCTTCAACTCCTCTACCACGTTGGTTGTAGCAAGCATAAAAAGCAAGCCAAAGAGGACAAGAGATTGAACTCTCTGGCTTTGACTTCTACTTTCCACACTTCACTTCCATTCACCATTTTATTTCATTAAGCTAAGATTGTTTGTATAAACATTGGTTTTTCTTTAATTCAATCTTAAATTTGACCATTTATCATTTCTCCATCTATTTATCTTCGAAATTATATGTGTTTGTGAAATTTTCTGATTTAACGAGAGCATGAAATCTGTTGCTTAAGTCTCCTTGATCAATTGATTAAAGTAATTAAGTAGTTAAGTCATTCGAAAGATCAATTTAACTATTGAACGCATTAAGGGCGTGAAATAAGACTAAAGATAGAGTTGCTCATGTCTTTTGTATGTTCCACCCTAGAGATAGGATTACATATGGCATCGAGAGATGCTGAACTTAAGATGAACTAAGGAATAGAATTTCCAATGCATAGCACATACATTTAGATTGTAAACTGATAACTTATAGAAATACAAGTTATTTTTGCTCTTAAGTTGGAACAACTAAGGTTTTTAATGATAGATTCTCCTCATTTTTAGAAGAAACACATGAATTTATTTAAACATTAGCAAACTCATGCAAAAGAAGTTTTATTACTAAATATCGCGGCACTAATGCATTGTATTGCAGGATTTCAATGCAAGGATTAACACTAACGCATTAGACAAGTGTCGCAGGAAAAGCTCTAACGCATGGGCCATGCGTCAGAGGGAGTTCAACGCAGAGAAGATTCATTGCTTCAGGCTGATTATGTCACATCACCACTTGTAAGTATGGGCACCTGCAGCAGGTGGCGTCTGAAAAGCTTCCACGCAGCAAGAGACGTCTGAAAAGCTTCCGAGAGTCAGGCGGCTAATCAGGGCATGGACTTTAATGCTGATCAAGACATGGACTTTAATGCTGCCCATTCACCAAGTGGACGTGACAACACCTATAAATAGATAAAGTCCCTTCGGAGTTAAGAAGTTCGGAAATTATCAAGATCCTTACTCTCTGTATATTGTAGTCATAGTTTTAGTTCTTAGAAACTGTGCTGTGGTGCTAGACGATCAGAAGGGTTGAGAACCACCACCACCGCCGGTCAGGAGCGGAGGAAGCTAATCTTGAGAAAGACACTTCATCCAATTTCCTAAACAAGTGATTGTACACAACGAGATTGAGCCAAAGAAATACAAGAGATTGTATTCTTTGGCTTGACTCAGTTTCCTTCTTCTCATTTATCACTTTCATTCCATTTGATTAAATATTGCTTTTTGTAAAGACTCTCTGTTTCTTTATAAAATTCATATGTTTGATCCATCATACTTGCCATTGTTTATTTCTTTTTTAAGTTGAATGCATCAATACTTTATGCACAACTTCATTCTAAAGCTCAAGCCAACTTGACAAATTGGTAAAAGCATCTTTAACTTAGATTGTTCGAAAGAATAACTAAGCTGCATTATAACTAAGCTGCATTAAGTAGGATGCCTAGTACCGCTAGAGATAGACTTACTGGTGTCTATTGCATTTTGTGTTAGACGCATGCATCCTAGAGATAGGCTTTGTACGTTATTCGCGTTGAGAAATGTTGAACAAAATCTAACGGATAAACAAAAGATAAGCAAATCATCCCATCTCATTCACATCACATCCTAGTTGTGTACACTCATCTTAGACAGACGCATCCACTTACCTTAAACTCTATTTTTGCATGATCCATCATTCACCACTTAACTCTTTTGCATCTCTTGCATAGTCACAAAAATTTAGTGTAAATAATGCATTTCTCACATTCATTTAGGAAAACCCTTACAATGAATACAATGCAAGGTCTGTGTTTGGTTAACTGAATCCCTGAGTTCGACCCTGGACTTACCAGGAACCTAAATTAGATTTATACTTGGATCTGGTTTAGGAAAACTTGAATGTCATTAGAAGGAGTTGTGTGTGTTCTGTGCATATATCTAACGCCCAACGCATTACAATTATTTAAACGCATCGAAGTATAAATACATCACTTATACTTGGAACTTATTTCTTCAATTTATTTTATACAATACACTCCTAGAGAAAATCACGATAGCAACGAACATAAACAAGATGTGCATGCATCCATTACTCTCACATTGACTTGCTAAACTTACCAAGAAATCAACGAATACCATTTAACTTAGAACAATTCATCCATACATCCCTTTCTCCTTCTGAACTCCTATTTCTTCTTGCATGCGTGCCATTGGCTTAGTGTAAATAACCAACATTTCTTAAGTTAATTAGGAAACATCTGTATTAGATCCAAAACCAAGGTCTACGTTAGAAGCATTCTAGAGTCCCTACGTTCGACCATAGACTTACCAGGAAACTTAAGTTAGATTTATACTTGCGTTGGACTTGAGAGAACTTGTATGCATTCACAAGGTGTGCATGCATCCATTACCAACACATCTCCTGATTCTATTACCTAGAGAGAAATCACTCTTTCATCTATCTCCATTCATCATATTATTCCTCACCATTCTCCTCTATTATTTTAGGCACATTTAGAATCAAAATCACATGGCGAACAATCTACAAAGTGGGTCGTATTCATAGTGTCACTGTGATAAGGTACCCAACCTTATCCATCTACTATAGACAATTTAGGTTATCACTTAATCACGATCTAGCTATATGTGTCCACATACATGTTTAAGTTACAGAAGATAACCTTGAATGTTTGTTTATTGGTTTTGTGGGTTAATGCTACTAAATACAAGTCTGGGATACTATTTCAATACAGGTTCAAGAGCTATTTCATGGTGCAGTAAGAAGCAATCCTTTGTTGCTCTTCCAAGTTGTGAAGCAGAATATGTCATAGCTACTATGGCTACCCAAGAGTGTATTTGGCTAAAAAGGCTTATGGGAGAAACATCTTCTAGTTTAAACTATCCAGTTTTCATTTTTTGTGATAATGACTTTGCAATCAAGTGCAAGAAATCCAGTGTTTCATGCTCGTACAAAACACATTGAAACACATTTTCACTTTGTTCGAGAAAAAGTCATGAGGAGCAAGTTGCTGATATATTTACAAAGGCTCTTGGTAAAGTTAGGTCTGAAGAATTTACGGGGAGACTTGGTGTTGTTGATCGTTTGTTTCCACTAAGGGGGAGTGTAAAAATTAGTGAAAAGTTATTTTACAGATTATTATTTCATAATCTAATTAGTTTAGGAATCCATACTCTAACTAAATAAGAATTTTCATAATCCAATTTAAAATTTTTTATTTCATAATCTAATTAATTTAGAAATCTATATTCTAATTAAATTAGAAATTTCATAATGTAGTTAAATTATCCATTTTTCTAATTAAAGTAGAAATTTTATAATCCAATTAATTTAGAAATTCATTTTTCCAATTAAATTAGAAATTCCACAATTAGATTATGCATATTCTAAATAAAATTAGAATTTAAAAAATAGACCTTGATTTATAACAAGGGGTGTTACAGACTTTCATTCCTTAACAACTTTCATCCTTGAAAATTTTGTTTTCTTAAAAAGAGACTTGAAATAATGCGGGCATTACAAAAAAAATTATTTTCCGAAAAGTTATTTTTATTTAAACATGTTTTATAAAAACTGTTTGAAATAAAAAACTCATGTGCCATAAATCTTTTAAACACTTTTGTATGGTTTGTTATATACTAAAAGTATTTTTATTAATATCAAATTATCATAAAGAACAACCATAAAATACTATGAATTAAATAAAAAAAAGTTGGAACTTACATATTTTTGTGTCAACAAAAGTATTTTAATTGATGTTTTTGTGCGTCAACTTAAATATAAACATTTATTGACATTTTATAATCATCAATATATGTATGGTTAAATTAATAGTTATTTTTAAACTCTAAATTAAGGTTTTATTTATAATTTTATTTCACGAGCATCAACAGAACAAAAACATTATGCATCAACAAAAGTCCAAATTTATAGTAGTAATAATTTTAAATGATGGTCTCTGGAGTCGGTGGAGGTGGTCGTTGTCAAAAGTCGCCAAAGTTGGCCATCGACGATGGTGATCAGATGTAGCCAGAGTTTTGACCGACGGAGGTGGTCACCGGAGTTGCACAATGGGGACATCTATAGTAATGAGGGCTGAGTGCATTGTTGGTGGACATGAGTATAAAATATTGGTGACATACAAAATTGGTTCCCCAAACATTGAATTCAGTTCATATCTCAACTTATAGCAAGTCACATTCTCATCCCAAATACCCCTTAAAAAGAAAAAAACAAGAGAGAGTTAAAAACCGTTGATCAGAGTAGTGAGAAAAATACATATTTTTAAAATTAAAATAGAAGAGGAAAATATTATAAAAAATTTAGAGAGATAATTAAGCATAGTGTAAAAATTAAAGAGAAATAAAGATAAAAATGGACAAAAATTGAAAAATAAAAATACGACTTTTTTGAAAATTTGAGGGCATAGCAAAATGAAATAGAAAGATAAATTTCTTAATATAAAAGAATAGTCTTTTAAAAAATAATCCACTCACAATTACCTAACAAAAGTCAATTAGAATCACCTCTCAAATACACCTTACTAGATATCTATGATTCAATACAACTCAACTCTACCCTTCAAATATAGACTTCCTAAACCAACTTAACTTTGCATCCAAAAAGTATGGACAATTATTATCAACTCAACTCAAACTCTGTACCCTAGATACAAATAATTATTATCAAAACATGCAATTATTACCTATAAATAATTATTAGCGGCCTTTGACATATAGGTTGGGAATCTTAAGCCTAGGAATATTAAGTGTGGAGAATTAGGCTGGGAGGTTTAGATAGCCTGGATTTAAGAAAACTGTGTTTGGAGTGCAGATTTTTGAAGTCTGAGTTCAAGAAGCTCATGTTTGGAATGCAATTTTAAGTAGCCTGAGAATGAAGTGCAAATTTATAAATATTTAGTTTGTGAAATATTTTTTTGTATTCAATCACTGGTTAGATTTTAGATTAGTTTAAACTTGTCATATTAATGATTATAATATAGATAAGTTTAAAGTAAACAAAAAAAATTTAGAAGAATATTTTTAAAAAAAGTTTAAATAGAGATTTTGACTAAAATTATAATTTTATTTAATCTATTGTTTTAATAATTTGATATTTTAGTTTTCTTAGATTTTGAAATTAAATTTCATAGACATTTGTCACTTTAACTAATTTTAAAATGATCATATTTCTTTATCATAATACACGAAGTTAAAATTAAAATAAACTAGTATTAATATTCATTTCAATTATTGGAAAACTATATATTTTTTTTTATCAAATTACATTTGAAGAATAAAAAATCATACATTTTGAGTGCTAGTTTTTATTTGGTCACTAACTTGTTTTAAACATTTTAAACCTTAACGTTTAGAAAATGATTGTAAGTCTTCAAGTTAGTTAAATGGACCAATAAAAAAAATGAAAATGTTATTAAATTAAATTAGGGCTTTCTACACATATAGCCTAAATAATTATATCTAATACAATTGCAGTCTAATGGCGTGTTTTGAATGACTTAGAAAAAAATATCTTTCAAATTTTTATTTTTATTGAAACACTTTTGATAAAAACTCATTAAAAAAAACCCACATGCAATTTTTTCTTAAAGTATTTTGATATGTTATATACTAAGAGTGTTTCTATTAATGTTTTTCAAGGTTGCCAGGTGGCAGTTGTCGGAGGTTAGCCAGTGGAGTTGGTGGCCGAAATTTTGTCAGTATGGGGGTGGCGGCCGGAGGTTGGCCAGTGGCGATCGCTGGAGGGTGGCGACAGGGTGACAACTAAAGTTGGCCGACTGTAGTCGCCGAAGTTGGTGTCCAAAGATTGGCTAACGTACTTCTTAGATTAAATTTTTTAAAAAAAGGGTAACCCATGGATTTGAATAGTGTTTGCTATTCAAACCCAATGCTTCCTAAATCCATGCCCCAGAGTAGGGTTGGCTTAGGATGCCTAACCCATCCAATATCAACCCTTGAAATAAACACCTCTTGGTGTAATTGCAGTGGGTACCATTTTTAGGGATAGTAACCAAGTTTATACCAATATTTTAAAACAAATTGTAAATATAGCAAAATTTATTAGTAATAGATTTCTATTACTGATAGACTCTTACCATCGATGTGGTCTATTGCTGATAGACTCCTACCAGCGATATGGTCTATCAATGATAAACTATCTAAATGTGGTCATGTTTGTAATTTTTTTACATTATGCTATATTTGCTAATAATTTGAGTCTAATTTCTATTATTGCAATTATCTCTAATTATTACCAACTTAACCCAATCTAAGTCGATGTGTTAAGTGCACCTAAAGTGATTTTTGGTGTTTTCAAAATTATGTTCTTGTAATCGTCAAGCATCACAATTTTAGTAGAAAAATAATTTTAAGATATATGAAAAGATTAGTTTCGATCCTTCCAAAATTATTCACAAACATACTGGTTAAAGATTAAACTAAAAAAGAAATTGAAAAACGAATGCACGAGAGCACCATAAAAACGTGCTTATTAATTCTTATGTGGTGCTGAATTCTTATGCCCACGGCCTCCTGAAGACCACATAAACCCTATCTTATCATATTGAAAGAAACAAGCCCGACAAAATATGACACATCCCAAGTAAGCCTTTAAATGTTGATATGCTCACTGCCATCCAATATATATTAAATAAAAGTTAAAAATCACTTTAGCCTAACTAAATTTGTAGTATTAGCAAGACCAAACGATAATAGATGGAACCTAACTAGCTTCTCTAATTACGCTTCAAATTTCATGATTACAGGGCATGCGAGTTTGTACTTGAAAATATTGATTGAAATGTAAATATGCGTGAAACTAATTTGTATGCAAGATTAAAGAATGTCAATTGACATGCAAGATTAAAGAATGTTTCAGACAACGATGAACGGGTTCCACATATCTCCACTTTTGTATGATGTTTATTTTGAGCATAAACTCTCATGGCGTTGTTTTTTTGTTTCACCGCAAAAAGTATCATACCAATAAATATAGTTATTGTCACTTATATACACTCATGATCAACTCCTAATGTAGTCAATGTGGTAATTTGGTTGCACATCCAACCATTCTCTCCTCAAATGAAGAACCATCACGAGCCTCCCCTAAAATTGTAATCTATATGTTTAAACTCTAATCTAAACTAACTCCTCTTCTCTGCAGCACACCACATATGTAATAGAGTTCAATCATAGATCACATCATGACTACTTTCGAGGCTCTACTATATCTTTTGTTTGGCATATACCCTAAGGATTCTACCCACATGGCTAAAATTAGTTGATATCACTTGTTAGAGATCGATAATGACCCTCCACATATCTCTACATTGGTCTTATATTATCCATTTTGGACTCAAATCATCATGACCTTGCTTTTAGTTTCACTCCAAAAGGTCTCCAACAAATGGACATAGTCATCCTTACATAGATTCATGATCATCCTCTTATGTAATTAATGGGGGACTTTTGATGCATTCCTAACAAAGAAGATATCATATATTAAAAGCTCCAACCTAGAATTCAAATTCACCCCATTTAATCTCCACTTTTCATTTACTTTTTGATCAATCCAATGGTCCAAATAAAAATATGATTCTTACCACATTTTCATCTCTTTTTATACTTCATCTTCCCCAAAAATTGTTTCAACTTTTCACATTTTACAATCCTAAAAATTAGCAAAAAGGTCACTAATGTTACTCTCTCTACAAGCTTCCAATTTTCTTCCAATTTGAGGATTGAAGTGTGTGAGCTCAAACTTATATATCCACTTTTTTTAGAGAGTTTTATTGTGTGATTTAAATTTTACAGTACACAAAACAGTGCTTTAATGTCATTTTAAAACTGACATTATAAGGATACAACCGACATTGAAGATCATGTTATAACAAATCTTCAATGTCGATTGTCTTTAATGTAGGTTTTAAACCGACATTAAACACCTCAAGTAACCCCTTCTTCAATGTTGATTGTCATTAATGTCAGTTTTGTCTGACATTAAAAGTTTTCTTTTGCAACAGACAGTGCCAGTCACCGCTTTGATACTTAAAAAATAAAAAATTATAATATATATATATATATATATACACACACACACACATATATACACATATATATCTTTTGCTTGCACACATGAAAATCAATAACATATTTCTTTTACATGTATATGCATAAAATAAAATCTTAATTGCTTTTGTATATAGAATTCAACTTTCAACAAACACAAAAATTAAATAATACACAACAAAGAAAGAGACAAGTTGTTTAACTGAGTAACTGTTGGGTTAACCATTCTTCACTAGGCCCAAATACTCGAGATCAACACTGGAAAGATGAAGAAAAGGCTAAGAAATATACTGCCAAATCCCGATGATCGATACTCGACACTCGATGTCTTCATACTTGATGCTCGATGAGAATTCCCTTCTTTTTCTGACCAGACTTTGTTAAATCCTCGATGGAACTCAATGATAACTGAACTGATACTCGATCTTACTGCATGATTCTTGATGAATACTCAGTCCGACTCAAAGGTGAAAGCGATCAAATCAAAGCTACTCGATAGTGAAGATCGATGCACGATTGAACTTAATACTCTCATATGCGATACGATTTGAAAATGAAGTTGTATGGCGTGCGATTTGCAGAAAGATTGAATACAAATGAACAAGAAAGATAAAGGCAAAAAGATGAGACGTAATGGTTTATGTGGTTCGGCAAGGTTGCCTACGTCCACGGGAAGATTCAAGTTATTTTCTATTTGAAGATTGCGTATAACTTTGTTGTTTACAGAAAACTAAGGAAATGATGATAACTCTCTATTTTTTTTTAATGATCAGAGGTATTTATAGAGCATACTAACTGACCGTTACATAACAAAGTTGGTTATAAACAAATAAAAGCTGAGGTATTTGAGTCATAGCTTCTTCAGTAACCTATCAATAAGTTACATTAGTATTAATACATAGACATGATGGACAATATTATTGATAAGAAATCATGCAAAAACAACAAACAATGTCAACTATTTCTAGGTAGAATCATCTTCTTTCTTCACTTCATATGCACTTGACTTTGAAGGATGCAGCGGCGACGGAGAGCCCCCAACACCCATCTCAGTCTTTAGGTCATTGATCCTCTACTCCATTTCTCTGTTGAAAACTTACATTAACTAAAACTCACTACAAGAAAACTTACTTGAAGAAAGAAAAAGAAAAACCATCACAAAAAAATTAAGAGTGTCTTGCCTTACACTACAAGAAAAATGAGCTCTCCCAACACCTAAATCGATTGTCGGGAGCTCAGTCGTCGGAAGTTCAAGGAACTTTTGACAACTAAAGAAGCCCGTCGGGAGTTCTCGCATAAAGAAGTTCATCGGAAGTTCCTAAGGAACTCCTGATGCCTTTTTTAATGGTCAAGAGTTCCTTAGGAACTTTCGACGGATCTACCGATGCCCGTTGGGCGACGTCGGGAGATCTCATCTGGTAAAAACCAGATCTTCTTCCCCATTTTCCCCTTCTCTCTACTACTCAACTTTAGATCCTTAGTTGCCCCTTACTCCCCTTGCGCCGTCGCTGCCCCTTCCCCTTCCCCTTTCCCTTCCCCCTTCGTTGCCACCTCCTTCCTCTTCCCCCTTCGTTGCCGCCTCCTTCCTCTTCCTCCTTCGCGTTGCCACCCGTCACCCGTCACCAGCCACTTCTTCCCCATTAACCCTTTCATTTAACCCAAACTAAAAATCCCTTGTCTTCGCGTCTCTTCTCCATTTCCTTCGACGTTCATTTCCTTTTCGTCGTCGTTCCATTGATTGCGAATTTGTTGTTCTTTACAAGCTTTCAACAAGTTCGCTCACATCCCTTTCATTTCCTCTCTTATTTTGCGAATTTAAGTCATTGTTTAATTTCTCATGAATTTGAAATATGATTACTATTGCTTTGATTTATTGTCATTTAACTTCCATCTCATTTGTTGTTCTTTAAATTAAATCTAATGTTTCTAGCATATGGTTTTGTTTCCCTTCCTTGTTGCACTAATTGATATTGACCCATTTTATTACATTATAATTTCTGCAGTTTGGTAAATTGTGGATGTTATTGTAGATTGTGGATGTTATTGTGAATTGTGGAATATGGATGTTACATATAATTAATATTATGGATGTTATTGTGAATTATGGATGTTATTGTGAATTGTGGATTATGGATGTTATAATTTCTGCAATTTGGTGGATTGAGTTTTTTTTTTCCCTTTTAATTCTTAAGGTTAAGGATTTAGTGACTTTCTTGACTAAAACCAATTAAAAATATATTTCAAATTTACTATGATGTTTGTGAGATGTTAACACATGTATAAGTAAAATGATACATCACATAGTGTTCACCTCTGTTAATTCAACTAACTTAACAAAGGAAAATTGAACTTTATACCCCTAAAAATACTTTGGTTTTCAATCCAATACATTAGGGGCAAAAAAAGGGACTCTTTTTACTTATTACTTAATTTTGGACTTAGTTTGGGGGCAAAAAATCAATAACATTAGGGGCAAACAAAGTCAAATCACCTATTAGGGATTATTTAAAATTTTAAATTCTCCGAACAAACTTGGAGTTCCTTATTAAATTAATCAAAATTCATGTTTAATAAAGCCTTTGTACTTTGTCCTCTAATCCAGGTTATTATTTTGGATTACAAGTTGGTTAGAAAATATTTATTTTTAAGGATGAATAAAGAATGGATTAAATTAAGGAATAAGTTATCAGTAGAGTATAGAGAAGGAGTATCTCAGTTTTTAGATATGGTGAAGTTTCATGTTAATGATTTCGAATGAATAAGATGTCCATGCAAGAATTGTATGAATTCAATTTGAAAAAAAATAGATATCGTGGAACGACATCTATTAACATATGAAATACCTCCCTCATACTGTGAATGGGTATATCATGGAGAGCCAGTAAACTTATCTAGAGGTTTTGAAAGTCATACAACTCATTCGATACAGAATGTTGAAGTAGATAGTATAGAGGGTAATGTTGTTGAAGAAAAGGAGATGTTGAATCTTATAAACGATTTACAAGTACCAAATGAAAACGAATATGCAAATGAAGAAGGGATTGAGTATGAAATGTCCTCGAATGGTCAAGAAAGAGATACCACGAACTTATTCGAGGATTTAATGACCAAAGTACGTAATGAACTATTCCCTGGTTGTTCGCAATTTTCATCCTTGAACTTTTTAGTGAAGTTGATGCATATCAAAGTTCTCAAAGGCTAGAGTAACAAATCATTTGACATGTTGCTGGAATTGTTAAAAGCAACGTTTCTAGCTGGCACCGCTATACCTACTTTCTTTTATGAAGCTAAGCGAAAATTGCATGACTTAGGTCTAGGTTATGAGTCTATTCATGCGTGCAAATATGATTGTGTATTGTATTGGAAAGAATTTGCAGATTTTCAACATGCCCTATAGGAGTCGAATTTTAGACAAAAAAAAAGAGAGTATTCGTCAAAAGAAAAGATAGACTTCATAAAACCAACTTTTCAATAAGTTAGGGTTGACTATCAAATAGGGAAAACAAAAAAAAAAAAAAAAAAAAAAAAAAAAAAAATTACCTACAAGAAAAGAGTCGAAATGTGAATGACATTTTCCTAGAGTCATATGAAAACTCATTTTTGTTATAATGGGTGCTAGTTGGCCATTTTCAAAGAATTTCCTTCTTATTTTAATTTTCCTATATTGTTATCTGATATTGTTTTAGAGACCGAATCCAAAGATTTAAAACTATAGTCCCTTGATATAACACCTTAACACACAAAGAAAAGAGAGAAACACCAAACAAATAATAAAAAAGTGGTGTAACAACAACGTTAAAACCATCAGTTGTAAATTTCAGTTTAATTTGGAGGTTGTTCAAGTTTAATAGATATGAATGTATTTTCTTAGCAAAAAGAATATTGCGACAGTTTTTTTTCTTTTTTTTTTTTTTTTTTACTCAGGCCCAAATTTGGTAACAATGTAAAGGGATAGCATTGCCAATTTTTGTTCGATTTTAAAAAGGTACCAATTGACAATCTTAAAGAACTCTTTTCTCATTTTAATTTTCACATATAGTGATTAGATATTGTTCTTGAGACAAACCCCAAGAGTTACAACTATAATCCCTTTACATAAAATTTCTAACACCAAAAGAGGAAAAAAAAAAAAAAACCACTATGGGTCATCAAAAAGATGTAGTGTAACAACCACGTTGTTGAAGAAATTGACACAAAAGGAACAGAAACGATCTCTTTTGAAGAAAGAAATTTTTATTTAGAAATATACAAGGATGAATACTTAGAAATTACTCTTTCACTCTCAAGACACACTCACTTTTCAACACTAGCTCTCAAGCGTTGCTTGGCTCACATATGGGGTCACACCACCTATTTATAGACATGAGATCCTTGGAGCCCAATTAAAAGGATTTTTCTTGGCTATTCTTGGATCCTACAAACATTCTAGATATTTAGATTATCCTTATCTAAAGAAATTTTCTCTAAAAGAATTCTCAAAATTCCTTGAATCTAAGAAAAATCTGGGATATTTGTAGATCTTTTCTTTGAGATATCTATTTTGCATATTACAAGCCTCTAGAAAGAAAAATCTAATTTACATTTTTATTTTATATAATACATACTTCAAGAATCTTCTAGACTAGTTAGTGTTACTATATATATATATTTAACACTCCCCCTGAACACTAACTGTTTTGAGTCATTCAATCATCCCGAGCTACTTTCGAAACTTTGCATGTTTGTTTGCTGGTAGCCCTTTAATGAATATATCTGCAATTTGGTCTTTTGCCTTTATTGGCTTCATCTCAACTTCCTCTTTAAGTACCTTTTCTCTAATGAAGTGGTAATGAACCTCCACATGTTTGGTTCTTGCATGAAATATTGGACTTTCAGCTAAGTGAACTGCAGATTGGTTGTCGCAGTATAAAGTCACATTATGATTAATTTCTTGGTGCAAATCCTTCATTATTTGCTTTATCCACATATTCTCTTACGTTGCTATAGTTGCTACTCTATACTCTACTTCTGTGGTAGATAATGCAACTGTTGGTTGTCTCTTACTACACCAAGAAACTGCTCCATTATTAAGTTTGAACACGTAGCCAGTAGTTGATCATCGTGTATCATGATTTCCAGCATAATCAGCATCACAGAAGCCTTCTAACTTGCAATCATCTCCTTTCTTATATAAAAGGTCATATTCACTCGTTCCTTTTAGACATATTAAAATTCTTTAAACTACTTCAAGATGAGGCTTCTTCGAATTTTGCATGTAACGACTCACAACTTCGACAGAATATGAGATATTGGGTCTTACTAAGGTAAGATAGATTAAACTAACTGCCAACTAGCAATACATTGTCAAGTCTGCAAGATCTTTGCCTTCATGCATGCATAACTTTTTATTAACCTCCATCGGTGTAGATATTGGCTTGCAATCACTCATGTCGTACTTTTACAGAAGATCCTTTGCATACTTCTGTTGTCCAAGGAACAATCACTTCTATAAGCACTCTATCTCTAATCCGAGGAAATGCTTTAGTTCTTTAAGCTCTTTCATTTCAAATCGGACTAGTAGATTCTATTTTGTTTGTCAAACTTCTTCTATGCGATCTCCTATTATGATTAGATCATCCACACAGATTAATATGATTGTGATCTTTGAGTCTTGAGCTTTGACAAATTAGTTGGAATCTGCTGGAGCTACTGCAAAGCCACTTTCAACTAGAAATTCTGCAATTTTTCCATATCAGGCTCTTAGTGCTTACTTAATCCTTTTTGGTTGTTCCATGTATATTTCTCGATCTAGCTCTCCATTTAAGAAAGCGTTCTTAACATCCATTTTTCATACTTCCAATCCCTACTAGCAGCAAATGCTAATAAGACCCGAATAGTGGTGAGCTTTTCTATAAAACTGAATGTCTCATCATAGTCCAAGCCATATTGTTGAGAAAACCCTCAAGCCACTAGTCAAGCTTTATATCTCTCTATCATCCCATCAGCTTGAGTTTTAATTTTGTAAACCCATTTACAAGATATGGGTTCAACATCTTTAGGCTTAGTCACCAAGTCCCACATTCGATTCTTCCTTAATGCGTCAACTTCTTCTTTCATGGCTTTTCTCTATCGGATAATCTTTGACGTGGCTTTTGAACTATTGCTAATGCCATATTCAAGTACCTGAAATTAGGTTTTCTTAGTCTTTTTTATCTCCATATTGTGGCTCTTGGTTGTGTACTCCACTTTGCCAAGGACTTTGTGTTCTCAACTACTCTTTTTCGTCTTCATCGTTTTCTTCTTCTCTTTCTATTGGAGCTTTTTGTACTTGACTTATTTCTTCTTTGAAAAACTTCTCATCTTTGAGTGCCTTTTCTAATTCAAGTGCCCACCATGATGATGCTTCATCAAATATCACATTCCCTGATGTACAACATCGTCCTTTGATAGGATCAATGCACCTCCACCTTTTTCTTTGGTTGTCATATCTAACAAAGGTACATCTGATTGCTTTCTTGCCAAACTTCTTTCTTAGATGATCTAGTACAAACACATAACACACACAACCGAAGACTCGAAAGTGTCTAAATGTTGGCTTGATATTCAGTAACCTTTCATAAGGTGACTTGAACCCAAGCCTTTGTTGTTGTTCTCATGCATTTAGCTTAAAATCTTACTGGCACGTTATTTGCTTGTAACATGATGCGCCATACTTCTATAAGATGTCTATTTTTTCTTTTTGCCACTCCATTTTATTGTGAAGTGTTTGGACACATCAACTAATGATGTATCTTATACTTTTCAAGTATTGAGAGAATTTATTAGATGTATATTCTCCCCCATTATTTATACGAATGCATTAAATTCTCTTTCCTAATTCACCTTTAACTTGTTCTTTGAATTCTTTAAACTTTATAATTATTTCAGACTTCTCTTTCATAAAGAAAACCCAAACATACCTGGAGAAGTCATCTATAAAGGTCACCATGTAGCGCATACCACTAATTGAAGATTGCTCGATAGAACCAAATATGTCAGAATGCACCAGCTTCAATGGTTTCTTTGCTCTGAATTTGGACTCCTTGAATGGTAGTTAATGTGCCTTTCTATATCAGTAACCAGCACAAACCATGTCGTCTTTGATATCAAGTTGAGGTATCCCCTTAAGCATAGACTTGTTTATCATTTTCTTCAATTTTCTGTAGCTAACATGACCAAGTCTTGCATGCCACAAATTTGTTGTTTCTTTCTTTCGTCTTGTATTCATATGGATGGTTCTGTTGACATGTCGTAGATAAAGTCCATTCTTTGCCTTTCCATTAACGGTAGACCATTGACTTTGAGATTATGGAATACCTTGACATCGCCAGGTCAAATCACGACGAAGTTGCTTGCTGATGTCAATTGAGATACTAACACCAAATTCTTCTTTATTCCAAATACATAAAATACATTCTCCAGTTCCACTTGATTGGAATTAGAGTGAGACATTATCATAGTTTTGCCAACGTGGGCTATTGGCAATTTCGAGATGTTTGGAGTTATAATAACTCGGCTTCCTTTGTACTCAGATGTGTTTTACAACATCCTCTTATCTCCTGTCATGTGGTTAGAGCAACCTGAGTCGAAAATCCAATCATTTTCATAATTTACCTCTTCTAGGTGGAGAGCCAACACTTCATTTTCCACCACATTGGATGTGGACTGAGGGTTGGGATCTGCTGTTGTAAAGCATGCCTCTACATTCCATTCTTCTTCACTAATGCTTTCAGCCTAGGAGGTGATTGTGTTGCTTTATGTTGCCATTTTTTCTCGACGAAAATATCTGGCATAGTGGCCTATCTTTTCACAGTTATAACATCCACCCCTTTATTCATACTCGTGATTTTGATTAGTTTTTACTAGTTCCTTCTGCTTGAGAGCTTTTTAGGATTTCTTCATATCCTTTTGATCATACTTCCTTTTGATATTTTGATCGACCTTTTTTTTTTTTTTTGCCATTAAAGAGTAGTTCTTCGTGATTGCTCTTTATTGTGACCTCCGACATTTGCTTAGCCAATGCTTCTTGATTGGCGAGCATATTTTCTAAGTTAATTAGAGAAGGTTAGACTACCCAACCTTGAATAACAGCAATAAAACTTCCATATTCATGTTTAAGTCCATGAATTATTTCTCATCCTTGATTCTGAAATAACGGAAGTAGAATCTGATTCAAAGATTTTACAGCATGGAGTTTTTACCTTGGGAAAGTATTGATTGATATTTATCGCCCTTTGAGCAACTAAAGGAGCTCGTTCTTTAGAAACTGCAATCTCGCATCATTTTTCTTTGAGAAAAGTGAGGCAGATGTGTCCCATGCTACCTTTAGTGTCTCCTTGTATTGATATGCTCCAATAATTCTTCATCAACTGTAGTTTTGATTGCAAACATGGTCTTGCCTACCTTGATATTCCATTTCTTCAAAGCAGCAACATCCTCAAGTGGACTAACTTCAGTGCCTCCCACAACATCCCACAAGTCTTGGTCTTAATGATATGACTTCATGCATGTTGATCATATTTTGTAGTTCTGAGTGTTGAGCTTCTTGATTTTGCCAACAACTTGAAAGTCTCCCATCGTCTTGTAGTGATGAATACACACCACAACTAGTTGTGTCCCAGGCAACACGCTTCACAGTCTCAGACTATACTCAATCTTTAGAAGCTCCATCACAGCAAGCACTACTACAAAATCTGCATTACTTGATACTTACAACTTTTAATTACTTGACTTTTTTTTTAAAAAAAAAACAACGTCAAATAATTACATTTTTAAGAGAAAACATTAAGAAATGTGTTAAAAAGGCGGAGATTTCACGAAAATTTCTGAACTTTTTTATGCTAACTAGAGCTTGACGTTTTAAAAATGTCAAGCTTAATAAATTTTTTCTTGAAACTATTTAAATATCAAGTAAAATATTAATTTTCAATTAAAAATATATATTATATTGTTTAGATTCTCCGGAACTCATTTTTTGCATGGTCTTTTTCCATTTGTGTCGCACAATCATTCCCACTCATCTAAATCGCAACCCCCAAATCGCATAACCCAAATGCCTCTTGTCTTCACATTGAAACCAATTTCTCAGCCCTCCAAATCCGAGCCTCGTTCAGATTTGAGCTTCATCCGTCCACAAGTGTCTCCTTTGTATAGATTTGAGCTTCATCCATCCACGAGTGTTCCCATCATGAGTCCACAAGCTTCGTCCGTCCATGAGCGTCGTGATCGTTCGGATCTGTTCAACCTTCCATCTTGATCTAAGAAGATTTCAAGTACATTTCAGCCTTCCATCCATATCTCTGAAGATTTGAGACCTGAATCTTAAACATGCCCTATTAAATTAAACAAAAATTGGTCGAACTTCAAAAGAGAGTTTTCAGAGCAATGATTCCAACTTACGGATATGCTTCTTTGAGTTCTTTAATTTTGATTTTGATATTTTAGAAAAGATCAATATACATAGCGATCAATATACCTCGGTAATGATAATCTTGTATTCTATGGATATCTATGATGATAATAGTTATAGTTAGGTTTTTTTCACCCAAGAAAATATTGCCTGCACCTAACCATAGTTTTTTTTTTTCTTTTCTTATGATGTCTTCTAAGGAGAGGTTTGAAATTGACGGTGTTTTAAGTGATCTATAAGATAATACTGTTTTAATTGGTTATGAACTTAGATGCATATGCCTACCTAAAAAGTCTACGAAACATTATATTTATACTGAGTGCCAACTGAGCTTGACGAAAAGAAAGTTTCATCCCCTCGATAACCCATCTGTATTAAAAATTCTATGTTTATTTGTCTCCTGAATAACTTCATTTTATGTCATAAAATTCTCCATTTTCTAATGAAGTTAGTGGTGACAAAAAGTTCCAAGAAAATGTAGGATCCACTTCTAATGGATGAGAGAAACCAACCTAGTCAGACTCTTAAGTATTCTCGCAAACTCAAAGCCCAATTTCTGTAGTAGTGGACTACAAATAGAATTTTGAAACTTCTGCATGGGAACTGAAAAAATATTTGAGGGAAGCGTCAGAATGGTTGCAAATTATGCATGCATATATATATATATGTTATGAATGGTTGCAAATAAAAGTGATGGATATGAAGGATCCCAATTTATGTTTTGCTCTTACACCATTTTTCTGCTCACAACACAAGAAAGAAACTTAAAAGTGCTTCCTTTCCTTTCAATTTTTTTCTTCTCTCTTTTTCTCCTCTTTTCTTTTCTCTTTGTTCAGTTTCTTCTTGTTTCTTTCCCTTTTTCCCTTTGTCTTTCCCTTTATCTCTCTTCTTAATCCCATGGATGTTGTTCATGCTATAGGTAAACACTCTTTCCCACACATCCCTCTTTTTTTCTCTCTCTCTCTCTCAAAACCTCTGTTATTGTTTAGTTCACAAAAAGAAAAAAAAAAGGAAACGATTGAAATATGTTGAATTAACCCTAAGGGCATTTTTGTAGTTTACTCTATATTTACTATAAGCATGACATTAAAAATAATAAAACTTTTTCTATCGTGGTTTTTCTTCCCTGAATTAGAGTTTTCCACGTAAACCTTGTGTGATTTCTTTCCTTTCTATTTCAATATTGTATCAGAGCAAGGCGATGAAACCCTAGCCTCGATAGAAGAAATTCAGTCATCAGAAGTACTTGGTGATGGAGCAATATCCGACCCAACCAATATGGCCGTGATTCAAGCAGCTGTGGATTGGTATGTTCGGACGATCTTGAACCCAGCAACCCTACAGTCGTCGGTCAACCCCAACCCTATAGCCATTGGAGCCACGTCGTCGAGCAGTCGCAACCCAATCGTCGAGTAGTCGCGGTTGAGTCGGACGACGAACAGCCAAACCCTAATCGGTGCACCATTAATCGCACACCTGCAGTAGACATCGGGTGGACTCGCTCTAGCTTTCGGGTCGGGTCAGACGATCATGCTCCAGCCGTTCGCATCCACTCAGATCTCATGCTTGCCGGTCGATCTTCCCTCCGAATCGACGGCTGTGCGTCCTTCCAACTTCGTCTGCCACCCGATAGTCTCGCACCAGTCGGCCATTTCGAGTTCGTCTCACACCGTCGACCCTTCTGAGTTTGTCTCACACCATTCAGCCGCCATTCCTGTCGCCGACACGGTACCTAGCCGCATAACTTTGAGTGGCAGTGCTAAAGTGTTTGGGTAGTACCCGGGTAAGTCGTCAGATCGGTTTCTTGGGTCCTTCCAGCAGCAGTCCCCTTTCCAGCAACATTGGTCTATCCCAAATGCGTATCCGGTTCAACCTCAGTATCGGGTGGGTGACTCTAAGGATGACAGTCCGGTTTTCGGTTCCTATGAGCAGAAACAGTCAAGATCAGAGACCCATGGGGAACTCCAACAGCAGTTGGTGAGTCTCCAACAATAGATAGTGGTCCTTGGTTCAAAACTAAATGGCCATGATTCCTTCAGCCTTCCAATTTATTTAAAAACCCCGATAACAGCGTTCCCTACTTTACCCTCTACTAATTAATTAACTGGTACATTGGGAAATTCTACAGGAATGATCAAAGGTGAAAAATTAAATGGCCATAACTACTTCTCTTGGTCCCAAACGATTAAAATGGTCCTTGAAGGGCGCCATAGATTTGAGTACTTAACTGAAGAAATACTGCCATCGAGCCCTGGGGACCCCCAAGAGTGGGTCTGGAAGGCAGAAGATTCTTTACTTCGATCGATGTTAATAAGCAACATGGAACCTCAAATTGGGAAACCTCTACTATATTCAGCCACTGTATGGGATATCTGGGATACGGTTTTTAGGTTGTATTCTAGAAGATAGAACACATCTCGCCTATATACTCTACGGAAACAGGTTCATGAGTACAAACAAGGGAGCATGGATGTAATGTCATACTTCAATAAGATGTCTTTTTTATGGCAAGAAATGGATCTATGTCGAGAGATCATCTGGAACTGCCTACATGACGGAATTCAGTACTCGAAGATAGAAGAGGTTGAGTGTGTGTATGATTTTCTTGCGGGGTTGCACCCCAAATTTGATATGGTTCGGAGTCGAATACTAGATGATAGATCAAGTGCAATGAATGGGTCTAGTGTTACCACTGTAGAGTAAACTGGCTTTAGGGTGAAATCCGCTGGATCTGATGGTGACAAGCAGAATAGGAAAACACCCCCAGTATGTGAGCATTGCAAAAAACAGTGGCACACGAAGGATCAGTGTTGGAAACTACATGGTTAACCCCCTAATGGTAAACGTCGTCCTCCAAATGACAAGTCAAAATCTGGTCGTGCTCTAGTGAGTGAATCAGTTGAGGGGGCCACAGAACCTCAGACACAATCTCTGGTGACCAACCAGGTGATTCAGGTACCATAGGGATCGGAACAATTGCCCAATCAGGCAACCCTTAATCTTTTAGTTTCATTGTTAAAGGGAATGAGTTATGGATTCTAGATTCAGAAGCGACCGATCACTTGACTGGCTCATTTAATTGATTCCTCTCGTACTGTCCGAGTGCTAAAAATGAGAGGATTTGAATTGTAGATGGGTCCTCCATTTCAGGGATTAATTCTACAAAATGTCCTACATGTGCCAAAAAATTCTTACAACTTGTTATCAATAAGTAAAATAATAAAAGATTTGCATTGTAGAGTTATCTTCTCACCAGATGCTGCTTTGTTTCAGGACTTGAGCTCGGGGAAGACGATTGGCACTGCCCGATATGACAGGGGCCTTTATTTCCTTTTTGAAGATGCTTCCTCCAGGAACTTGTTTAGGATTAGTCTTCTATCCTCTTTTACTATGTCTGAAAATGATTATTTATTGTAGTATTTTCGTCTTGGACATCTAAGTTTTTAATATATGCAATATTTGTTCCCCACTTATTCCATAATGTGAATGTTTTTTCGTTATCTTGTGATGTCTGTATACGTGCTAAACAACCTTGTGTGTCTTTTGTTTCTCACCTATAAACCTACCTAACCTTTCCACTTGATCCAAAGTGATGTTTGGGGTCCTTCAAACATCTCTACCCAGTCGGGTAAATGGTGGTTATTAACATTCATCGATGATCATACCCGACTTACATGGGTATATCTCCTTGCTGATAAGTCCGAGGTTTTGTCTAACTTCAAACAATTCTATACCACTATATTAACACAGTTCAACATAAAGATTGCCACTCTTCGGAGTGAAAATGGTCGTGATTAACTTCAAACAATTCTATACCACTATATTAACGCAGTTCAACACAAAGATTGCCACTCTTCGAAGTGACAATGGTCATGAGTTTGTCAATCACACCATCCAGGAATTCCTAGCGTCAAAAGGGATCGTCCATCAAAACTCTTGTGCATATACTCTGCAACAAAACGGGGTGGCTGAATGGAAAAATTGCCATCTCATTGAAGTTGGTTTCTCCTTGATGATTCTAGCATCTCTCCCTTCATACCTGTGGAGAGATGCGGTCTTTACCGCAGCCCATCTCATTAATAGGATGCCTTCACGGGTTATAAAGTTTTAAATACCCCTTGAATGCTTCAAAGAGTCCTGCCAATCTACCCGTCTTATTCCTGAGGTTCCTCTTCATATGTTTGGCTGTACAGCATTTGTTCACACTCATGGTCCACATCGGACTAAGTTTGCGCCACGAGCTCAAAAGTGTGTGTTTGTCAGGTATCCCCTTCATCAGTGAAGCTATAAATGCTTTCACCCATCTTCTAGAAAATACTTTGTCACTATAGATGTCACGTTCTTTGAATATAAACTGTTCTTTCCCGTTAACCATCTTCAGGGGGAGAAAACGAGTGAAGAAACTAACAATTCCACATACTCCGTACCTATTAGCTTCAATCTTGAGCCTAGTCATAATATTCCTAGACCCAGTCTACCTAATCTTGAGCCTAATTCTGCTCCTGCTATTCCAGTGTCTGTCTTTCCTACTAGACAAGTGCCCTAGATAACATACTATAGGAAGAATCTCATAAAGGAATCTCAGGAAACCCCTGGAGTTCCATCGAAAAGTGTCCAAGCATTGGAACCAGCTCAGGTTAAAGATCCTGTTGTTTTAGAGGAAATTCTTGAAGAGAAGTCTGAGAACATAGAAAATCATGAGACGAGCTCAGAGAAGGTTTAAATTTCAGGAGGTAATGAGGTGCTGCAAGATCCTCAAGAAGATGCAGAATTGTTTCAGAAGTCTAATACTGGAAAGAGACCGAGAAAAACTGGCAATTGCTCTGAGAAAGGGAACGAGGTCATGTAAAAAGTACCCGCTCCACAGTTTTTTGACCTATAGTAACTTATCTCCTGGTTTTAGGGCTTTCACTACCCAACTGGATGCTCTAGCAATACCTACCAGTATACATCTGGCCGTGGAAGTTCCCGAGTGGAAAGCAGCAGTAATGGAAGAAATGAAAGCTCTTGAGGCAAATAAGACTTGGGAGTTAGTAGCTCTCCCTAGAGGTCACAAGAAAGTTGGTTGCAAATGGGTGTTCACAGTGAAGTATAAGTCTGACGAAACACTTGAGAGATATAAGGCCAGGTTAGTTGCTAAAGGGTTCAATCAGACGTATGAGATTGATTATTCAGAAACATTTTCCCCAGTGGCTAAGCTGAACACGATCCGAGTTCTTCTGTCTGTCGCCGTGAATAAAAATTGGCCCCTTCATCAACTGGATGTAAAAAATGCCTTCCTGAATGGTGAGTTAAAAGAGGAGGTTTACATGAGTCAGCCTCTAGGTTTCGAAGCTAAGTTTGGGAATCTGACGCGTTATTTTATGAAGTGAAATTATGAATGATATGCGATGATGAAATTGCGTTGAGCACTCAAGTTTCCTCGACGGAATCCAAGTGTAAATTCCACTGAGTTTCCTGGTAAGTCCAAGGTTAAATTCAAGGACTTGTGAATACAGGTTGCGGTGGTAATTTTTATGAAAACTTTGCGGTAACCAAATAAATCAATAGTTGTTGAGGTTGTTGTTTGCGGTGATGAAAAATAAATAAATGCGGCGCATTTGAGAAAAAGTCAGATTGCGTCATAGATGCACTGAGTATGTAGATGAACGGGTTGAGAAGGTTTTTAGCTAGCGTTACCTGGGAACGCGTCAAACTATGCGATCATGCTACAACCATGCACAGCAAGTCATTTTACAATGCAAATGCGATGCACCTAAGTCTAGAACGCATGTGTTGAATGCAAAAGTGTCCATAGAGCTTATTCCTAAGTCTCTACTCTTGTCTTATGCGATGATGTAAGATGCATAAAGGCAAGGTGACCACACACAATCATATCCTATCTCTAGGATGTATGCGATGCGTTAATAACAAATAGTGCTTATTCCTAAGCTTCTATCTCTTGATTATGCGTTCTAATCTGACTCTCCCGAGCCTAGATTATAACTTGACCTTCCCAAGCCTAGATCCTGTCCATAGACTACCCTCCCGATTATCTCTAATGGACGAATGAAGCATACATAATACAAGATAATTGCATAGAATGAAGATTCCCAGTTGTGCAAGCTAAATGCTTCTCAACCCATTCAACAGATTTACCTACTCATGCATAGAGAAGGAAATTCCATTTTTTATAAATAAGTCTGAGTACAAAATAACAATGGAACATAAAGGTAGAGAGTCTGGTAGCAATTCCTTACTGGCAAAGGCTTTTACACTGTCAATCTCTATTCGGTTCCAAAGATATTCCTGCTTCCACAGGCGTCAGCCCTCTCTCTGTTCTTGCAGCTTTCGACGCTCTCCTAAGCTTACCAGAATGATCCGTCTTACAACCTTCTTCTCTCGAATCCGCTGTAAAATGAAAGAAAATCTAAGAACAAGGCTAAAATATGAACATAACTGTGAACTCGTAAAGACTGCCGAACTGATTAACCTCTTTTCTGAAGGATGCCTCTGGTATTTATAGAACTTTCAGGGTGAAAGGCGGCTTCGCGACGCTTTAATTCCTGACTGATGCGCCGAATATTTGTCACCGAAAAGTTGAATGTACTTATTCGTTAGCGGCTTTCAACTTAATTCGGATTCGACTGTCATCAGCTTTCTATCTCATCGTGATTAATTATACCTTTCACCCAAATGCGCCCACCAAGTTGCGCTAACCAAGTTGCGGCAATCCTTCTTGGGCAAATGTTTGCTAACACAATCACCGCAAAGTCTTGTAGTAATGCTGCGCTTGACCAATGATTTCCTATGATCGCAATTTCCGCCTTGCGTCAACGCATTTTCTGCACAAAAATACAAATCAATTGTTCCTATGCAATGAACGCATGCGGCCGCAATATAATAAACTTAATGCTTTTTGGACGCAATCTAACACATTTTATTAACGCAATGTTTTAGAACTTAGCACTATGATAACGTGCATTTCTGCCCGTTATCACACCCCCAAATTTAAACAATGTTTATCCTCAAGCATAAACTAAAGACTTCCTTTAGCAAGTCGACCGCAATGTTCTTTTCCTAAATTTCTCAAGGATACTTCGTTCAAATCCTATGTACCAAAGCTTCCTTAAGTCTTATTCAAGTCTCCTCTTAAAATATTTCTAAGACCTAGGGACCACAAGCTTAACCTTAAAAGAGACTTTACTCACTTCCGGGACATCACATAATTTATTTCAAAGAGAAAAAAAAATTCACCGGGGTGTCAAATGTTTTTATCCTTGCATATTTCTTGACATTGTTATTTTTTTTTTCTGACCTTGCACTGATCCAAGTGTCTTACCTTCGTTTTGGCTTGCCCCCACGTGTGTCATGCGGACATCCAACTACGAGCAATGCGCTCTTCCTTAAACTGTCACACCTACTTGGCAGCAGAGTTGCGGTCATTTATTTATGCATTGATCCTGGTCACTTACTTTAGTTTTGGCTTGCCCCCACGTGTGTCATGCGGACATCCAACTACGGGTAAGTGCCTTTCACAACTTAACTCTTATCAACATGGGTTTCCCATTGCGTTGATAGTGGAGTTGTTATTGACAGTGGAGGTGTGAGACTTGCGGTTATCTTTTTATTCTATTTTTTTTTTCAAAATAGCAAGGTCGAAAATAAATACCTCACCCCCAAATTTAAAATGCAGCAATGTCCTCATTGCCAAAAGATTGAAATGAGTCATGCAATGTTCTTAGAAAGCTTCGTAAAAAGAGTTTGAAAGAAAACTAGCAAACCCCTAACTTCTAGAAATATTTCATGAGGTGACTATCTTAAAGTTAAGTTGACTCTAGTATGTATGAAAGACATAGAAGCATATTTTTCATCATTGAAATCATAATTGGCAAAGAGACAGAATGCGGTAACTTACTAAATTTATCCATGTCAAATGATTGCGGTAATCAAAGAGGATGCGGTGATAAAACTTTTAAAACCAAGATGCAATGCGATAGTGCAAAATTTGAAATAGAGGTAAGGAAGAACCCCCAAATTTGCGTTGTCGCCTGCATTGTATATTGGTGCATCCTTCTTTGCGGCGATCTCTCTTCTTTAGATTGTGGTGATGAAGTAAAATACATTGCTTCTTCATGAAATACCTCCGCAATCCTCTGCTTCGAACGTTGCATTAAAAACAATGAGAGGGTTAAGTGATTTTAAACAACACAAAATTCTTTTACCGCAATTTTTTTTTTTCAAAATGAAGTAGGAATAAGTAAAGTGTGGATAGATAAATGATGATTAAGGTGTTGAAGAAATGAGAGTTCAAGAACCAAACAAAGGAAACTCTAGAAGACTTACGCCCCAAATGATATTGCTTGCCAGCGCAGGGTTTCTCTACTTCGGGATTTTCAGATCCACAGAGGTACTTTCTGGTTGAAACCCACCCCCGCAATATGCTTAACTCGCTTTCCATTAACCTTAAATGTATGGCATCCATCCTCAGTGCTCCATTCCACCACACCATGTTGGAGTATTTCTTTAATGATGAAGGGTCCGGACCAGCGCGATTTTAATTTTCCCGAGAAAAGCCGGAGTCATGAGTTGAATAGTAAGACCCTCTGACCGACCTGGAGGTTCTTGCCTCATATGTGTTTGTCATGTCAGCGCTTGGTGCGCTCCTTGTAAATTTTTGCGTTTTCATATGCGTTAATCCTCCATTCTTCTAGCTCGACCAGTTTCATTTTTCATGCTTCTCCTGCTTTCTTCAAATCAAAGTTCAGCTTCTTTACTGCCCATAGTGGCTTATATTCCAGCTCTAGAGGTAAATGACACGCCTTACCAAATACCAACGCATATAGGGACATACTATTGGTGTTTGTGGAGAATGTTATATTTACGCAGTAGCTCCTTAACAGTATGATTGATAAAGTGTGACCCTTCATCACTTATGATGGCACGTGGGGTGCCAAAATGAGTGAAAATATTTTTCTTCAGGAATTGGGAGACTACCGTCGCATCGCTTGCGGTGCATGCCACTGCCTCTACCCACTTGGATACATAATCGACGGCTAACAAAATATAATGCTTACCATTCGAAGGAGGGAATGGTTCTATGAAATCAATCCCCCATACGTCAAATAATTCCAACTCCAAGATGGTGTTCATTGGCATTGCATGTTTCCATGAAATGTTATCGGTGCGCTGGCACCGATCACACTTCATTACATAGTCAGTTAAATCCGTAAACAATGTAGGCCAAAAGAATCCATTTTGTAAAGCCTTGGCTGCAGTGCGCTATCCTCCAAAGTGCCCACCATATGGTAAGTCATGGCATTGCAATAATATGCGTTGTTGAGCAGTATTTGGTACGCATAGTCGCAAGATCTGGTCTGCCCCATTTCTATACAGATTCGGCTCATCCCAGTAATAACGTCTACATTCATGTTTGAGCTTCCTCTGTTGGTGGTAGGTATAATCTTCCAGAAATTTTTCGCAAACCAAATAGTTGACTATGTCAGCATACCAAGGCAATTTTTCAATATGGAATAATTGCTCATCCGGGAATACCACACTCACCTCAGACTCATTGCGGTCAACCTCAGGATTTTCCAATCTGGACAAGTGATCTGCAACTTGATTCTTCGTCCCTTTTCGATCAATTATTTCTCTATCAAATTCTTGAAGGAGGAAAACCCATCTAATCAACCTTGGCTTTGCGTCCTTCTTTGTCATTAAGTACTTTATTGCCGAATGATCAGTATGGACGAGTATCTTTGTCTCCAGCAGATATGCTCGAAATTTTTCCAATGCAATAATTACCGCCAGAAGCTCTTTCTCTGTGGTGGTATAATTTGTCAGAGTAGAATTTAATGTTTTACTCGCATATGCGATGGGATGCAAGATTGTTTTTCTCTTTTGTGCCAAAGCTGCTCCCATCGCATACCCACTTGCATCGCACATTATTTCAAAAGGAAGTGTCCAGTCCAATGTAATCAATACGGGTGCGGTAATCAGCGCATTCTTCAATACTCTGAATGCGTTGAGGCAATTGTCGTCAAAATCGAATTTTCTATCAGTCTCCAATAACGCACTCAGTGGTCGTGCTATTTTCGAAAATCTTTGACAAAGCGTCTGTAGAATCCAACGTGCCCCAAGAAACTTCATACACCCTTCACGCTTGTTGGAGGTGGAAGTTTTTCAATTGCTTCGATTTTTGCTTTATCCACCTCCAACCCGTCCCGGGAAACCTTGTGCCCCAACACTATGCCCCAACACTATGCCATCCTTTACCATGAAATGGAATTTTTCCCAGTTAAACACCAGATTCGTCTCTTCGCATCTCTTCAGTATCTTCTCTAAGTTGGCTAGAAAGACTTCATAAGTTTTCCCATAAACAGAGAAGTCGTCCATAAATATTTCGACAGAGTTCTCAAGATAGTCTGAAAAGATGGCCATCATTCACCTTTGGAACGTGCTTGGTGCATTGCAAAGGTCGAACGGCATACGGCGAAAAGAGAGGTCCCATATGGACAGGTGAAAGTGGTCTTGTCTTGGTCTTATGAAGCTATCATAATCTGGTTGTACCCAGCATAACCATCCAGGAAGCAGTAAAAGTCATTTCCAGCTAGATGGTCTAGCATTTGATCAATTAATGGCTGAGGGAAATGATATTTCTTTGTGGCCGCATTCAGCTTGTGGTAGTCCATGTAAATGTGCCACCCAGTGACGGTTCTTTGCGGTATTAGTTCATTGATTTCGTTCGGGACTACCGTCATGCCTCTCTTTTTCGGCACACACTGCACAGGGCTGACCCATATGCTATCTACTATAGGATAGATGATGCCTGCATCGAACCATTTGATGATCTCCTTTTTAACGACCTCTTTCATCACAGAGTTGAGTCTGCGTTGATGTTCGATCATTGCCTTATGGTCTTCTTCAAGACGAATGTGATGCATATAGTACGCTGGGCTAATTCCTTGAATGTCGGCGAGCATCCAGCCAATTGCTCGCACATGTTTCCTCAGAATGCTCATCAACGCATTCTCCTGGTCTTCGTTAAGTGCAGAGGAAATAATAACTGGTAGAGGAAATAATAACTGGCAGCTTCTCATTCTGCCCCAAAAATGCATACTTTAAATGATTCGGTAGGGTCTTTAATTCCAGTGTTGGTGGTTCTACTAAGGATGGTTGTGTTTTTTTTCTGTCTTCTTTTTCTGTTGGCTCTTCTTCTTGGTTTGCGATCATCTCTTCTTCCTTGCTTGTTTTTTGTTATAATCACATTACAGGCAGCAATAGATGCGTTGGCATCCTCTTCTTCATTTTCTTCATCAAACTCTTATTCTTCAATCAAATTCTAGTCGTCGTCTGAGTCATGTAGGTCTTCTTCATCAGGAAACTTCATGGCACAAATTATGTTGAACTTGAGCTTCTATCCGTTGATGCTCAAAGTGATCTCCCCTTTATGCAGATCAATCTGGGCATGACCTGTTGATAAGAAAGATCGCCCCAAGATGATGGCCACGTCTTTGTCGGCCTCGTAATCCAAAATGATGAAGACGGCTGTTAGGATAAATTTATCAATGGTGATCAGCACGTCCTTCACCTTTCCCTCTGGATGCACCAGAGATCTATCGGCAAGTTGGAGAGTCACAATTGTGGGTACAAGTTGCCCCACATTCAGCTGCTTAAAGATTGACAGAGGAATCAAATTGTTACTGGCTCCAAGATCACACAAGGCTTGCCCAATGTACAGTCCTCCTATGGAGCAAGGTATAGTAAAGCTCCCAGGATCGCTCATCTTCGGTGGAATGATTGATTTCGAACTTTGCGTTAAAGCCATCGTGGCAAACTTACCAGCTCCACTCTTCTTGGTTACCATATCCTTCAGAAACTTTGCGTATGCAGGCATTTCCTCAATCGCTTCACTGAATGGAATATTAATATATAATTGTTTTAACATAGACAGAAAGCGTTGGTACTGTACCTCTTCATTCTTTTTCTTTCTTAGTCTCTGCAGGAAAGGTGGTAACTACACTTTCACGGTCCCCGTCTCAGTTGGCTTTGAGGTCGACGCAACCTCTGGCTCTATTGCTTCTTTTTCTCCTTCTTCTTCTTGTGTCACCGTAACTTCAGGTTCTGCCGCAATGGGAGCTGTCCGACTAAGCTCCTTCTTTTCTCCCTCCACAGTTTTCCCACTTCGCAATGTCACAACCTGACATTGCTCTTTACTTGATCCCCCCGGGTTGCGTGGGAGTTTTGTTGAAATCGGTAAAGCCTCTTGCGGTCTTTTCTTTAGCTCACTTGCAATCTGGTCTATCTATAACTCTAGATTGCAGATGGACGTAGCCTGACTTTTGATTCACCGTTTAGTTTTTCTCTATATATTGCTTCAATAGGCTTTCTAAGGAGGAAGATTGCGGTGGTTGCGAGATAATTGCTTGATTGCTTGTCTGACCGTTATTGCGTGGGAAGAATCCTGGTAGCCCCTCTTTTTGCGCCACAGATTGGAAGTTCCGTTGCTGATTCTTCCAAGCAAAATTGGGGTGGTTTCTCCACCCGGGGTTTTAGGTATTCAAAAAGGGATTATTTTTCACAAAGTAAAAAGACTGTGGATTCTGTGGGCATTCTTCCATCACGTGCCCATCACCGCAAGCCGCACACCTTGTAGTGTTTTGATTAATTGCGTTGATTTGCTCATTTTGCGGTATTGGGCTACTGATCGCAATTCCGTGAATTGAGTTCATCATTGTGGTCATCTAATTCTGTAGTGAAGTAATAGAACCATTACTTGCGTCGTTATTTTGATTCTTAGTCTTTGATCACTCTCCCTCCAATCTTCGTGGTTCTTAGAGATGTGATCCAAGATATTCTTAGCCTCGTCATACGTTTTGTCAAGCAGACCACCAGCGGCTGCCGCATTGGCAGTGGTCTGCGAAGCGGGATTCAAACCATGATAAAAGATTTTCATCTAAAGGCAATCTGGCAAACCATTGTGTGGACAGTCCCAGACCAACTTTTTAAACCTCACTCAGGCATCACTGAGCGATTCGTCCATGTCTTGTTCAAAATTTGTTATGAGTTTCCTTCGTCTAGCGTTCTCAGTAGGCAGAAAATATTTCTTCATAAATTTCTCTACGTCTTGTTCCCATGAAGTGATCTCTCCCGGCTCGAGAGAATACGCCCATTTCCTTGCCTGATCACAAAGAGAAAATGGGAACAAAGTTAGTCGGAACTTTCTTCGATAGAGATGTTCAAGAACAAAAAAGTATTACAGATTTCGATAAAGCATTGGAGGTGGGCATGCTGGTCCCTTGCCACGCCGGCCT
The DNA here is from genome assembly GCF_009727055.1 of Benincasa hispida. Taxonomy (NCBI): domain Eukaryota; kingdom Viridiplantae; phylum Streptophyta; class Magnoliopsida; order Cucurbitales; family Cucurbitaceae; genus Benincasa; species Benincasa hispida. The sequence continues at coordinate 61,990,841 of NC_052358.1, read as the reverse complement.
CTGAATTGTCCTGCAGTCTGGATCATCTGCAGCATCACCAGTTTCATTTTGGATCTACTTCCATCGAGGGCAGGACCTCATGATTCCTGGAGAAAAATCATAGAGGTTTGGCAATGCATAGTCCCTAATGGGTCTATTGCGATTGTTAGCCAGAAGGATTGGATTCGTCATGACGTTGTTTTCGTTTAGTTGCTCCATTTCCAGGCTGCTCCGCCATCTCTTCTTTATCTGACTGTGATTGTTGGTGGTTGATAACTTGTAGAAATACAAGTTATTTATTACTGCTTTTATTCAGATATTGCGGTCAAGAAGAGAAAATATGCGTTGATTGTATGAAAATTAGCTCAGAAATAAAATGATTATAAATTATCGCAAAACACCCACTAACACCATTAAGATGGTAGAATAGGATATTTTTACTCTATTTTGCAGGAAACCAAGTCACCGCTTGCGATCAAGGCTCAACGAGAAACTGAACAACGCATCTCTATCACATTGTGCCCATCAAATCAATACTGAAAAACGATTAACGCAACGACGACACAATGCGACAGTCGATCTCGAGCTGAATTTCAACCGCATGCGGTAATAAAATCAACACCGCATGCGAGCAACCGATCGAAAGATGCAAATGAGCAACGCAAAGGCAGAGGATTACGACACGTGTACAACTAATCGTTGTGCAAATTTGACGGTCTGATTGCATAATAGAAGGAATATTTATTCCTCCATCTTTGGAATTTCCATAACAATAAGTGGGGTCCACAAGCCAAGAATCAAAGTTGTTCACCTAGAAATACCCCCATAGAATTCAGAAAAGATATACTTAATACGGGGTGATTGATAAGAGGCTATCGAGAGAGAGCGGATCTGAGTACTGATCGGAAGAAATCTGGGAAGAGAAGAGACAAGGCCCAGAGGTGAGTCTCAGTGTAATTCTGCCAAAACCCCGCCGAGAAGCTCTGTAATTAGATTCCTTCTACTGGTTGAGCAAGCCTGAGAGGGAAGCTCATCCATTCATTCACTCCATCGACAACAGCAAGCAATTTTCCATTCCAGATCTATGCCAACACGTTGGCGCTTATTTGTATTTGTTTCTAACTCTATTTCATCAATTGTATTCCATTGTCTTATTCTCTTCATTCACAACCATGTATCAGACGCTAAATAGTATTATTGAATGTCTTGATCATTTCCATTTCCACTTGTTTGTCTATTTCCGTTCCTCCCTAAATCATTTTCTCCATGATGTTTTCTTAATCCCTTGGTGATTAATATGAACTAAACAAGTAACTTAATCTGTGCTAAAGAATTAAAGATGTTTAGCTAAAGCATACTAGACGACATCTTCACGTGTGAGAACAGAAGTGAAGATGTCATTCTGATCTGTCGAGAGAAGGTTAGAAGAATGCATTAACTAAAGCAAGAAGTACTTCTAGAGATTGAAGCAACCTTGCGTTCATTACGTTTGTCCCTGTATCACCATAGAGATGTGAGAATGCGGCCGATCATCGAGAGGTGTACGTCAAGGAAAAAGTGGAACCGTATTTGTACTAATTATCTTTTCTCTTTCTATTTTACACATAAGACTTGCCACCGCATAACACGATCTTTGTATATTCTTCACAATCAGACTCAACCTTGGTATCTTGTATCATGAAACCTGTATCTTGTATCATCATAACTTAGGTTCATTTTATCGTAGCTTAGGTTCATTTTATCGCACTTTTCCTTTACTACAATTTACTTTATTATCGCATTTTATCGCTTACCTTTACTTTATCGCATTTTCAATTACTCAAACAATCCTTGTGTTCGACCTCGGATCACACCAAGAAACTTGCGGTGGAATTATACTTGGTTCCAATGCAAGGAAACTTGTGACAACACATAGTATACTACTAGATTCTCATAAATAACGCATATCTAGAAGTAGTATCGCATACAAATAATAAAGTCATCATTCAACCTTGCGTGCATCATTGTATGACTTAAAAATTTGCGTTATAAGTTTATAGACTTGTAGTTTATAGATTCACATTTTTTGTTTATAGCAGTCTCTTAGTCTCCATCTGAATGTCCTCACAATCTCCATGTTGTAATTCGCTAGAGATTAAGAGTCTGCAAAGAATTCAGAAAAATTACCATTAGCGAAGCCCCCGGCAACGGCGCCAAAAACTTGATGCGTTATTTTATGAAGTAAAATTATGGATGATATACGATGGTGAAATTGCGTTGAGCACTCAAGTTTCCTCGAAGGAATCCAAGTGTAAATTGCACTAAGTTTCCTGGTAAGTCCAAGGTCGAACTCAGGAACTTGTGAAAACAGGTTGCGGTGGTAATTTTTATGAAAACTTTGCGGTAACCAAATAAGTCAATAGTTGTTGAGGTTGTTGTTTGCGGTGATAAAAAATAAATAAATGCGGCGAATTTGAGAAAAATTCGGATTATGTGATAGATGCACTGAGTATGCGGATGAATGGGTTGAGAAGGTCTTTTGCTAGCGTTACCTGGGAATACGTCAAACTATGCGATCATGCTACAACCATGCACAGCAAGTCATTTTCCAATGCAAATGCGATGCTCCTAAATCTAGGACGCATGTGTTGAATGCAAAAGTGTCCATAGAGCTTATTCCTAAGTCTTTACTCTTGTCCTATGCGATGATGAAAGATGCATAAATGCAAGGTGACCGCACACAATCATATCCTATCTCTAGGACGTATGCGATGCGTTAATAGCAAATAGTGCTTATTCCTAAGCTCCTATCTCTTGATTATGCGTTATAATCTGACTCTTTCGAGCCTAGATTCTAACCTGACTTTTCCAAGCCTAGATCCTGTCCATAGACTACCCTTCCGAGTATCTCTAATGGACGAATGAAGCATACATAATACAAGATAATCGCATAGAATGAAGATTCCCAGTTGTGCAAGCTAAATGCTTCTCAACCCATTCAATAGATTTAGCTACTCATGCGTAAATAACAGAAAGTAAACAGATATAGAGAAGAAAATTCCATTTTTTATAAATGAGTTTGAGTACAAAATAAAAATGGAAGATAAAGATAGAGAGCCTGGTAGCAATTCCTTGCTGACCGAGGCTTTTACACTGTCAATCTCTATTCGGTTCCAAAGATATTCCTGCTTCCGCAAGCGTCGACCCTCTCTCTGTTTTGGCAACTTTCGACGCTCTCCCAAGTTTACCGGAACGATCCGTTGTACAACCTTCTTCTCTCGCGTCTGCCGTAAAATGAAAGAAAATCTAAGAACAAGGCTAAACTATGAACATAACGGTGAACTCGTAAAGACTGCTGAATTGATTAACCCCTTTTCTGAAGGATGCCTCTGGTATTTATAGAACTTCCAAGGTGAAAGGCGGCTTCGCTCTCATGATTTTGCAGATGGGACGGCTTTAATTCCTGACTGATGCGCCGAATATTTGTCACCGAAAAGCTGAATGTACTTGTTCGTTAGCAGCTGTCAACTTAATTCGGATTCGACTGTCATCAGCTTTCTGTCCCATCGTGATTAATTATACCTTTCACTCAGATGCGCCCATCAAGTTACGCTGACCAAGTTCCGACAATCCTTCTTGGGCAAATGTTTGCAAACACAATCACCACAAAGCCTTATGGTAATGCTACGCTCGACCAATGATTTCCTATGATCGCAATTTCCGCCTTGCGTCAATGCATTTTTTGCACAAAAATACAAAAACCAATTGTTCCTATGCAATGAACGCATGCGGCCGCAATATAATAAACTTAATGATTTTTTGACGCAATCTAACACATTTTATGAACACAAGTCAACATTGTTTAAGAACATAGCACTATGATAACGTGCATTTCCGCCCGTTATCATAATCATATTTGCAAACTCAGGAAGTCCTTATATGGGTTGAAGCAATCTCCTAGGCCATGGGTTGACAGGTTCACAGTGTTTGTTAAGTCCTAAGGGTTTGTTCAAGGTCATTCTAATCATACATTGTTTACCAAAAAAAATAACCTTTAGGGAAGATTGTTGTATTGGTGGTGTATGTTGATGACATCATTTTATCAGGAGATGACACGACAGAAATTGTTAAGCTGAAACAAAGGATGGTAGGCGAAAATGAAATCAAGGATCTTGGTAGTCTAAGGTATTTTCTCGGGATGGAAGTGGCGAGATCAAAAGCAGGAATATCTGTATTTCAACGGAAATACACTCTGGACTTGTTGAAGGAAACAGGAATGACTGGATGCAACCCATTGACACTCCTATTGAGGTCAATGGCAAACTGAAAGCATTTCGGAAGGAGTTCCTGTGAATAAGGAGAGGTATCAACGCCTGGTGGGAAAACTGATTTACTTATCTCATACTAGGCCTGACATCTCCTATGCTATGAGTGTGATAAGTCAGTTCATGCAGAATCCGTATGAAAAGCACATGGAAGCCGTGACTTGAATTTTGAAATACCTGAAGTCCACTCCTAGGAAGGGCTTAGTGTTCAGAAAATATGACATATGGAGCATCGAGGCATATACTGACTCAGATCTGTCTCTTATACACATCTAGATGTGTATAAGAGACCACGGGGTTATCTGTATTCCCTATGTACCTTCAGTCCAACAGGTTACAGATGTACTTACCAAAGGGTTACCGAGACAGACGTTTGACGCTTGTGTTAGCAAGTTGGGTCTTGCCGATATCTACGCCCCAACTTGAGGGGGAGTGTTGAAATTGAATTAGCCCTAAGGGAATTTTTATAGTTTATTCTATATTTACTAAATTAGGGTTTCCCCTCATCCTATTTGTATCTGAGGTTGAGGACTCTTGTAAGCATGACATTAAAAATAATAAAACCTTTTCTATCGTGATTTTTCTTTCCTGAATTAGGATTTTCCACGTAAACCTTATGTCGTTTCTTTCCTTTCTATTTCAATAGAAACAATTTTAATGTTAACTCTCCCATTCCTTTCTTTTTCTATCTTTTTTGGGAGGGGTGTTAAATTACTTTTAGAAAATTTAATTTTTATAGCTTCATGCTCTGTACTTTGTTGCTTATCTTTCATTTGTTGTTTTCTTCTAATTCCTTCAAAGTACTTTACTTTTTCCTTTGTCTCTGCTCCCCATCTCATCATCATTCATAACATACATACATACTTGTAGGTGGTAGCAGCAGAAGCCAACGCTAGGGAAGGGGAGAAGATGTAGTACATCCCCCTTAAGTATATGTTTAATAAAGATATTTTTCGTTCTGCATTCGGTTGCATTTTTCAAAGGTGTTCTTAAAATCAATTTTCTATAGGATGAGTTTAGCATATATTTAACTATTTACATTTTTGTTTCATCAACGCTTCAAGGAGACGACTCTTTAAAGGATGCCCATTGTTCTTTCAGCCTTAAACCAGATTACCTATAGCTTGAAGAGGTTGGATTTTCAAGTTTGAACTTGTTCGAACACTTACCAACAACGTTTTCCTTCTTTTGGTGCGTTCCGATAAGGACTTACTCCTTTTTTCTCTTTAGCTTTGAGTTACCCACCTCGTAATAGTTTCAAATCTACAGGTTTAGGCCCTTCAAACTCCGGCAAACACTTTCTAGCTTGCACTTGATTCTGTTCGGTGAAGTTAGGTGAGTATTGGTACATCTTGCCTCTTTTGCAAACAATTGAAGTGTTGTATCTTAAGTTCTAACCTTTAGGAACCTTTTGTTTGCAGTTTCAAACTAATTTGATCACATCTAATTACCAATCAACAATCATTTGGGCTCGTTTGGTGAAGTTATGTAGGTAACAACAAGTTTTAGACTCAATTAAAGTGTTTGATGTTGTTGTGGTGTTTAACATGAGTGGAGTGTTTTGATGTATCCTGCATTGATAGGTGTTTAACAAGGCTGTTGAGTTTCGAGCTTCTTTAAGTTTGTATCTCTTGAACTATTTTGTTTTAATAATTAGAACTTCTTTTTTAGTAAAAAAGCTTTTGTCTTGGTTGATGAATCGATTGATTGTTTTATGTTAAAGTACAATATTTTTTTCACATAATTCATTGGCTCTACTTTGTATTTCAATTATTGATTGTAAATGTAGAGCTATTCTTCAACAAGTTGGTCTATATTTTTTTTGGAGGCACTGTATAGACTTAAAAGTTCACTGTTTTAATATTTTTCTCTTTTTGTTTGTAGATTTCAATGAGTTGAGGATAACATCCGATGAAACTTTGACTTTGGAGTTACTTAGGAGTATTGTGGTGCTTAAAGGAGGGTGTAATCTCTCTTTTTTATTATTACATATGTTTTGTGTTTTATGATAAGGATCATAAATCATTTTTTGATATTAAGTATATTGTGTCCAAATGAGTTTTTATTCACTTGTTGGGAGAGAGAGTTTGCAACTTTTGAATTATTCATGAGGTTGTTAATGTTGTAATATTGAAAGTATTAATATAGAGTTGTAATTTTGGAATTATTCATATAAATGAAGTGTAGTAACATTGTAGACATAAAATTGTGAATATATATTATTTGTTTATATGGTTGAAAAGGTTGGAAATGTGTGTGTTGTTTATTTGATTGATGACTATTGTTTGTCTTATCTATATCAATGCGATTGTTAGACATCAAAACAGGAGGAATTATATAGGTAATTTCTAATAGTATAATTTTCTTTTTTTTTAAAAAAAAAAACAAACTTGACAAGTAAAATGTATCATGTATTAATTAAGTTATTAGTTTTTTTTGTTTTAAGAAAAAATTACATTTTCCAAATAAAAACGGTCAAGTTATGAAAGTTTTGATTCATAATAAATGTCAAGAACGTAGATACTTGACATTTAAAATAAGTCAACAGAAGCTTGACGCTTCTAGACAGTTAAAAAATTTCTCCTATTCTTGACATGTGATTACTTAACGTTTTTAAAAACATTAGTAACACTGATACTTGACTACGAAAAAACGTCAAGTAATATTGTTTTTGTAGTAGTGAAGCTATGCTAACTTGACTCTGATACCACTTGCTGAAAAAATTGGCACAAAAGGAAGAGAAACAATCTCTTTTGAAAAAATAGACTTTAATTTAGAAATATACAAGGATGAACGCTTAGAAATTACTCTTTCACTCTTAAGATACTCACTCACTATTCTAGCTTTGGAGCCCAAGTAAAAGGATTTTTCTACGCTATTCTTGGATCCTACAAATATTCTAAATATTTAGATTATGCTTATCTAAATGAATTATCTAGAATTCCTTGAATCTAAGAAAAATCTAGGATATTTATAGATTTTTTACTTTAAAATATTTATTTTATATATTACAACATGCCTCTAGAAAAAAAAAATTTAATTTACATTTTGATGTCAAATAATAGACATTTCAAGAATCTTCTAGACTAGTTAGTGTTGTTATATATATATTTAGCGGAAGTGACGAACATTAGTTGTCAATTTCAGTGCATTGGATGTTCAAGTTTGATGGACATGAACATATTTTCTTAGAAAATAACAGATTGTTTAAAGTTTTTTTTTTTTTTTTTTTTTTTTTTGTTCGGAACAAAGTTTGGTAATTTTTTAAAGGGTAGCATTAATATTTTTTTCTTCACTTTTCAAGGGGTATTAATTAGCCATTTTATAGAGCTCTCTCCTTGTTAAATTTTCGTGCATGCATAGTAATGCTTATGGTCTGTTCTACAAAAGTCGAATCGTTTCAAAGTTTTGGATTTATTTGAAACTTTTGTTGTTCTATCGTTTAGACAATTTATTTTTTTCAGATCATTGTTACTAGGGGATTATGGAAAATCCTAAAATCAAGGGTCATGATCTCGAATATACTTTGCTTTTTAAGCTTTTGATTCATCATTCGAGAGTGAGAATCACCCATCTTTGCATGTGTTGCATACTTGAGAAAGATCATATAAAAACACATTGATTCGACTACAAAAAGTTTGAGAATTTCATTTTATTAATATAGAGAACTTACATAATCTTATTGATTTTGGCTTACAAAATATGCCTCGGTCTTATGAACGATAACTTTAACAATGTTTGATTTACAACCACAAGAAGATACATTATGTGGCTTATGCATAATTTAGCAATTATGCTAAAAAGTTCAACAAGACAATTGATTTTCTATGAATTAACAACACTTCCAAATTTACTAAAATGATATTGAGTGACATTGGTATTATTTAAATAACCTTTGGAAATCATTCACTATATGGATTAATGGAAATTGGTCGAATAAGTAGAGACATTACACGATCTTTTGTTTCTTCATTTGCTATGCCATGTCCATCCCCGTATTGATACATGCATTGAGCCATTCTAGCAAGATTCTTAGCTCTCTCGATGAACACTCGAGGGATGATTGAATTCTCGAGTTCAATCTTATTTAGCTTCTTCCATGTCTCATCAATCAAATGTGTTATATGTTTACGAGCGTTACTCTCTGAGGCTTCCGTATCATTCATGTAACATTGTATTGATTTTGGAACATCACCTCTTTCTAATTCATCCTGAATAAAGTTTATCCATCATAATATATTAGTTAATAAAAATTTCATACTGTCAAACGAATGAACGGTAATATATACCGAGTATTTTGTTAATTTAACTCAAGCACATACTTACTCATATAGCTTTTTTAATCAAATATATCACGTGAAGAAGAGATATTATATAGTTCACATACCGATGATGTTCCTAAATCATCAGCAAGTCGCAAAATTGTTGATGAACAACGAATCATATCAACATATTGTTTGAAGCTCTCCATATCTTTGATTGTTGGAGATGTCACAAAAACATAGGCATGAACTAATATAACAGGTCCTGATATTGAAATCCATCCATTATCTAAATATTCTTTCAATGTTGGCTTATAACCAGTGTGATACCATGTTGCCTCCAACATATAGGTTTTGCACAAATCTACCCACTGTAAAATTGAAATGGAAAATTGTCATGGGGTAGCAAACAAAAAAAAAAAAAAACAAAAAGCAAATCTAGCGATGGTTTTCAAAAATTGCAAATATAGAAAAAAAAATTAATTCTCGATTTCTTTATTATTCCAATTTTGCCTTCGTTTATGTATCAACAGGTACATATGATATACTTTATATTTTGGTATACGAAGCAACTGATTTACATTAAGTATATCATTTATACAACTAATATATCAAAACTTTAATCATCTTGTTATTGTGGCCATTATTTGTTCGATTATGGTAAATATTATTTTTATTATTTTTGTTTTCATATAGAGTTATTTTTATTTGATTAGTTTAATTTTGATAGTCTGATTTGAGTTTTGAATTATGTTTTTAGAATTGATTTTGTGCTATATATCTTAGTTGAATTAATCTTGTTATAATTGATATACAAAATATAAATTATAATAGTTAGTTTGTTATATTTTTAAAATTTTGATATGAATTTGATTGTATATAAGTTACATTTATTTTAGAATATCAATTGTTTAACATATATGTTTCATATTTCATATATAAGTTGATTAATATACATAATTAGAGAAAATAAACCTATCAATGATATTGTTGATATGCTAAATATGAATATCATTCAGAATGATACTTAAAGTATAACATTGGTATTTCAATCGTACATTAATACTAATTCAAAATGAATTTTAAGTAGATTATTAGTGTATCAATAATATATCATAACTAATTCAAACTACAATACAAAGTATTACACTAGTGTATTAATAGTTTATCAATAATCAATAAAAATACATTTAAAATATAACATTGATGTATCAATAGTACATCAATAGCCATTAAAAATTCATTTCAAATACATAATTAGTGTATCAAAAGTATATCAAACTCATTCTAAATCCATTATTTTAAGTATAATATTGGTATATCAATGGTATATCAATACTCAAAATTCAAAATGTAATTCAAGTAAATTCAATAGTTTATCAGTAATATATTAGCATTCATTCAAAATTCAATTTCAGATATATTATTAGTGAATTAGTAGTTTATAAGCACTAATTCAAAATCCATTCAACATATAAAATAATTTATCAGTATTATATCAATACTCATTAAAAAATAATTACAATTCTATTATTAGTGTAACAGTAGTATATCAATAATTATTCTAAATGAAATTTCAAATATAATATCGATGAATTAGTGTTATATCAACATTAATTTAAAATTCATTTCAAGTGTAATATTGGTATATCAATAGTATATCAGTTGTATTTTTTAAAAATACATTGTTTTCAAGTATATTAGTAATATTAACATCTATTCATAATTCAATTTCAAGTGTACATTAATGTATCAATAATTTATCAACATTCATTCAAAATGATTACCAGCAGATGCATTGAATCCTTATAAGTTAGTGATAATGTATTAGGAAAATAATCACTCTAAAAAGAATAAAGATTCAATTAAGTCCATGAATAATAGCAATTGTAAACACACTTGTGAATATATTAATATATTAATAAATAAGTTATATGAATGGTAAATTTGGTACATCAATTATATAATTTATATACTTTTATAATTGATACGTTAGTCAAATATCCGTTATATTAATAAATGTGAATATACCCGTTGACTGATATATCATATATAAAGTATATCAGATATATTACTAATATACATGTTGATACACCAATAACAATAAAATGGAATAATAAAAAAGAAAATCAGGTCTAGTGTTTTTTTTTTTTTTTTTTTTTTTTTTTACAGTTGGAAATTTTGAAAAGTCGTTGCTAAATTTAAGATTTTTGTTATTTTTGGTGTTATTCTTGCAATTACCCAAATGAAATTAAACGATGATCTTGGATGATGTCAATCAAATGCAAAGAAAACAAAATGTTTAATATAAATTAACTTCTTACCGCTTTCTTAAGGTATTGGATGACATTGATTCCTTTGTCTCTTAGTATATCAAAAGCCATCTCATTTATAGAGTTGTGAAGACCAAGAAAACATATTTTCATATAGTCAGGAAGCTGATCTAATGCAGCAACATCCCACCTAAAACCACAATTTTCAATGTAATATAATATTAATGAATTTTTAGATTCAAATTTTGAAAATAGAAAAATTTAAAATAATAAAACTGTTGAAAATATTTTTCACGTATAACAAAATGTTACTGTCTATCAACGATAGATCGTGATAGACATCTAGTAGTATATGATACATAGTGACATTTTACTATATTTATAGATAAGTTGATACATTTAATTTTATTATAAAGCAGCTCAAAAAGAAAACTATAACATACATGCAAAATTTTGGACCCTAAAAAGGTATTATATATTTGAATAATATATATTTCCTATAACTTTATAAAAAATATTTGGGTGAACTCAGTCCAAACATATTCGAAGAGGAATAAAATATGATTCTTAAAATAAAGTAAATAAGTGTTTGATAAATTTCAAACTTAAAAGTCAAAAAATAAAAATAAAATAGAAATTTTAGGTCTCATTTGGTAATCATTTCGTTTTTTTTTTTTTGAAAATTATGTTTATTTCCTCCCAATTTCTTACATGATCAACTATAATGGTTGAATTCTTAACCAAATTTAAAAAACAAAAATAAATTTTTAAAAACTACTTTTTTTAGTTTTCAAAATTTGGTTTGATGTTTTCAACCATGGGTAAAAGATAGATAACAAATGAAGAAATTTTGAGATGAAAATAGTGCCTATAAATTTAATTTTTTTAAAATAAAAAAAAAAACGAAACAGTTATTAAACGAGACCTTAATATTTAGGAAGAGAGGGTATGAAATTTTGATAGAAAGTTAATCTTAAAGGCCACTCTTGTTATAAAGTATTGTTTTGGACCTTTTCCATGTGTGATAGAATTATTGATTACTTACCTCTCAACTGCATCAGTAAAGAGTTGAAGCTCATCTAATGTACCATAGACATCATAAACATCATCTATTGTTGTTATGAATACATTGATTTTTGTGGCCATTCTTCTATAATATGAGAATTCAGGTTCAAATCCAAAACCAACTGTCCAAAAGAAATTTTCCATTATTCTATCTCTTGCAAACTTCAACTTTTCACCAAGTCCACTGCCCTTCCACCAACTGTTCATATACAATAATGTAGGTTAAAATTGTAAAAGTATTGATATAATTAAATTTTGCGTAACATATCCATTTAAAATTTTGTATTGATTGTTGATTTGTACCATGACATCATGCCTTATTTTCGATTTTCATTTGTTTCTCTCTCCATATATATACATACTTATAATGTTTTAATATTTTAGGGATAATAATTAAATGTATATCAACATTTTTAAAGAAGTATAAATATAGTAAAATTTATCAGTTCGCTAGATAAACTCTTATTAGTAATAGACTCTATTATTGATAGATTTCTATTAATGATAGATTCTATTGTTGATAGACTACTATTAATGTTATAGTCTATCATTGAGAGACTCTGATAGTTACGTCTAAATTTTGTTATATATATATTTGTAAATTCTTTTGTATTGTGTTATATCTACAAATATTTTGATCTAATTTTTGTATTTACAATTGGCCCTCAATTATAAGCATGTTGGACCCACTTGTTGAAAAAATCAAATTATGGCGTGAATGGAAAATCTAGATTAGAGTTAGTCAGTTCAATGTTGAAAATCTCACATTATGAAGATGGAGAGACTTCACAATTTTTAAAAGATACATGGGTTACTCCTCTTGCTTTGAAATAGAATTTCATGTTTCTCTGTTACGGAGTAGATCATATAATTAGAATCTGGTTCAAGAATGACGATCGATATATAATCCATTATATTAAATGTGAAAATTGATTTGACCTTTAGATATTCATTGTCTAAACGATGAGATTTGACCCTCAAAAGCAAGATGGAATGTAAAGAATCGATATGGTATTGATACAAATAAATCTTATGAATACTCTACATAGGTTTGTAAGTAGTATTACCTTGATGCATATTTCAAATCTTGTTGGTGGATAGATTGGACCCTATTGAAATCAAGTTTAGCAAATTCAAGAAGAATAGGATTCATGTCCACTTTTCTCTCGTAGATATCAATGAACCATCTTGTTTCTAATCTTGGCATTCTCCAATGTAAAGGAAGTTCCAACGCATGTCTAATAATGGCTGCTTCATTTTCATCCTTGCTTGATCTCATATATTTTTCTAAATACTTTATTGTAAAATGTTTTGCCTTCTCTAAAATATTCTCACCTTCTATACATAAAAATGAAGCTTCATATAAACCTAATATTCCACTTAAATCCTCGGACAAATGTGAGTTGAAACTTTTCGTCTCATCTGAGAAGAAGTTATTGAAAACATCTGCTAGTAAAATACAAATATTTGTTAAATATTAAAAAAATATGCATATTATCTAATGCATGCAACATGACCATAGTATATATGAAATTTTACGTCCATACATTTTCACATGTCAAATGGATTCGATATTGAACGTAAAATATAATAAGGTATTAAAAACATCTACCATTAACATACAAATATTGTTAAACATCGATACATATGCATTATGTAATGCAACATGACTATAGTACTAAATTAAATTAAATCTATACTAAAATATTTATATTTTTACACCTATATATTTCGACACATGTTAATCCAAATCAATGTAATATATGAAGTGAATCGACATTTTCATGAGTTATGATCTAAACTTATACCTGTCACCTCCATCTTTTTTAAGTAAAATATCCAAAAACAAGTTTTATAGCCTAAAAGAATGGCACTTTTTTTATTAATATAGAAACTGGTGGTGATGCATATATTTGATTAAAAAATGTAAGAAAAAAAAAAAAAAAGCAATTGTTTGAAAAATAGCGTACATAAATACCTTGTGAAAGATTGAATCCATGTTGTCTTAAGAGTCTAAATTCAAGTGAGGTTGCATAGAGATTGTTGTTTTTCCAATCATCACTTTTATAGCTCTTCTCATATGTTATTTTTAACACATCCTTAATCTCATTCTGAAAATGGTATGAGATACCAAGTCGTTGTAAGGTATCAATAAGCTCAAGTTGCTTTAGAGGATCGTCAATTATTTTGTTCAAGATGATCTTTACCTCTCCCTTCAACTGATTGAACCGTCCTACATATATTTCTTCCTGGACACAACATACATTCAAGTAATCCCAATTATTTTCAAAATTAAATTTGTTAAAACGTGTTACATTACTATTTGATTTTTTATTTTTGAAAATTATGATTTGTTATCTCTTTTCTACTCTAATATTTCGAAAACCATGTCAAGCTTAGAAAACTAAAAATGAAAAAAGTTTTTAAAATATTGTCTTGTGATTATAAGTTGACTAAAAATTTTAGTATCTCAAACAGTGAAACCCATAATTTGAAGATTGAGAGTAATCAAACATAAATTTAAAAATAAAAAACTTCAAAACAAATTCATTATCGAAAGGATTCTAAACAATCAATTTAAAGATTTTCATCATTCATACCGTAAATTCACTTCTCAATGATTGAATGAACTCGTGTTTCCAAATAGGAAGTCGGTAATTTCCCGACCGTCGTATAATAGTCTGATTACACATTCTTGTAGTGTTGATAACGTTAATGGTACGAGGGACACATGGAAGATTAAGATTAAAAGAGACTTGTTGTTGGATGAAAGAACTCGGAAATGAAGTGAAAAATTGGTGAAGAGCCATTGACAAAGAAGAATGAAGAGTTGTGTGTTGATATTTAAAGTCAAACTTTCTTGGTTGATTTGATAGTTGTAATTATATGATGAAAAGGCCTAAATTATATAGATGATTCAAACATTGCTTTGTTCTTCCACAGAAGAATTATTTATTTACAACCATTGTTGTTAGATTTTATGTTGGTACATTATTTTATTTCTTTTATTATTTTATTACCAATTCACTTTTCAAAATGACATGTAATGTTTTTTTTTTTTTTTTTTTAAATTCTTCATTCTGCAACTGGCTAAATTTATTAATAATAATTTTAAAAAAACATACACACTTGCTATATTTATATCGCTTCTTCTTTTTTTTTCTTCTTATTTTGTCGTCAATATATTTATTAATAATAATTATTTAATAAAGCATACACACTTTGCTATAAAAGGATAAAACATAATCATTGTTGAATTTTAAATTCGTAAATCATAATTACTGCCTTAGGAAATGACTCCATCATATCATAAATTTGTCTATTTTTCGTTAATATTAAGAATTATTTCCACGGGTTAAGTTATTGTTTGGGTTAAGTTGAGTGGGTTCTTTGTTTTCTTTTTCTTTTTTCTTTTTAATCTTTTTCTCTTTCCAAATAGTAATGAACCTTTTGTGTTAGTTGCATACATTAGATAGAAATGACCGAGTGTTTCAAAAATAAATATAAATGAAAAATCTAAGAAATCGCACTCCTCCCGACACCTATAATCATCGAAAAATGATGAAAAACACGTTGAAATTGATAGTGTACTGAGAGAAAAATAATACCTGAGTTTGGCTTCAATTTTTTTCAATCGTGTACAAAGGAGAAAATCAAAACTCAAACTTCGAAATTGATAGTATATGTTATATTCTAGTTAATGAATGAAAAAATTAAAGGAGTATGAGAAAACGATGAGAAAAACTAAACTGAATTCAAAGAATTTACATTGTTCTCATGAGACAATTTTGTTCCCTTCTATGTGCTAAAGTGTCATGAACAAATGTTTTTTATATTAGGATAGATTTATAACTATGAATATAGCACTTCAACCACATAATTCAACAAATCAAGTATCACTAAAAACTAGTGTGGTATCAAGCCACATATATTCTGACGTTCAAGTTAATCCTGAATGTGTGTGAATAGCTCCATAGTAGAATAGTAAGAAATTAATATTTTAAAATAGAAAAATATATCATTTTCGAATTTGTTATTAATTATATAAGAATTTTAATTTTTTTTTTGAAATATCATTTATTATTAACATTATTTTTTAAATATTTAAGCTTTTCCTTATTAACATTATTTTCAAATCTTGACTTTATTATTTTATTCATTAATTTTAGTGGGTATTCATTGAATGCATGACATTTCAAATTAATATTTCCTTCATTTTTGGAGATTTTGTTTATTTTCTTCTATTCCTAGAATAAAATCAACACATCCCCATTGAAATCTCAAGTATATCTCGAATATATTAGTAATATATTAAAAAAACAATATAAATATACATCAAATATACCATGATTTTTTTTTTTATACTAAAAAATGCAAATATACGTCACTTATATCGGTAATAAGACAATATATTGTACAAATTGTCTTATCCACACACCTATCAAATATACTCTAGTTTATCTAGAAAATTCAAATATATAGTGTTGTATATACATCAAATATATCTTACTTTCTCATTCGAAACTTCTTGCCAATTCTTGGTTCATTTATGAGGGCAATAATTTTTGAGTTTTTGGGGAAAAAAAATCTTATTGTTGTAGATTTTGAAAAGAAAATCATTTTGGGAAGTTTAGAGTCTGTTTTGTTTACAATCCTAATTTTGTTTTATGTTTTTAGTTTTATTGATTTTAGTGAATATATGTTTGGCAGACAACACAAATTCTATTTCTAAAAGTTGTTTTCGATTTATGTGATCCAAATGTAGTGCAAATTCTAAAACAACAATTTAATGTTTTCTTTGTATCCAAAATTTGAATTTTAAAATTTAATATGAAAAATTATATTAAATAAAGATAAAAAAAATGTAGAAATATATTACGCCACGTTGTAAACCTAATTCAATTTTATTTAAAAATAAATAAATAAAATATATATTGTGTAGTGTATTATAAATTAAATTAGGTTAAATTCCAAGTTTGGTACCTATGGTCGGGATAAAGTTAAAAGTTAGTCCCTATGATTTTAAAATTTAGAATTTAGTTTCTATGGTTTGATGGTTCATATGGTATGTTAAATCCTCTTAAATAGTCATTACCATAGGGACTATTTATTATAAAGCTTTTATCAAACCGTACGGGTAAATTCTAACTATAAACCATAAGACTTAAATTTTAACTTACTCCAATCCAAACCATAGGGACCAAAATTTCAAATTTTTCTATAAATTATATAATATTACAAAATAATAATTATATAAATATTTAATATAAAGCATGTTCATAAATAAATTAATAATAGTATATTGTTAACTAATATTTAGTGTGTAATTACAACTAGTTTATAATTATTTAGATTAGAATTTAATTTCTGAATTTTGCTATCAAACACATATCTAAAAATATGAAATATAATTTCATTTATATTCAATCCCTTGTTTTTAAATTTGTGTTTTCAGATTCTTTATCAAACAAGTCCGAGACTTCTTTTTCAAGATCGAGTAATAACACCGAATTCGTGTCTTCGAACTGGCCTCAGCTACATCAACCAAATGGACCAAATGGGCTCACATAGGCTATTGTGGTTAGCCAACCCCATCCTGAGGTTGCCATTTCTTTAGTTAGGCCGTGAGGCCATATGTTCCTTCTCCCAAGTAGGCTTTATGCCCTATTTTGGGCCTTTATATTGTTGGGGTGGTCGGCATATTTATCGACTCCTCTACTCTTTTCTCGTTGCCAACCCACGTAACAAAGTTCAATATTAGGTTTGGAAATGTATCGATTCCATTTTTCTGTTAACATATCTTGGACAATACTATGAATGCAAAGTTTGAAAAACATTAAAAAAAATTGTTGATGATGATTGATAAATAACAACTTATTAACTGAAATGATAATGATTTGCAATCCCTTAAATGATAATTTAAATCAAAACAAAAATTTCAAAGCGGAAACATTTTGACCTAATTCAAGGCTAACCCTTGTACTCTTAAGCATTTCGGCAAACAAATCCATGATGTAGAAGCTCGTAACGAAACAATTTCCATGAGACATATAGCAGCATCCTGTCAACCATCTCGAATGTTATTATCCTAACAAAATTGAAAATAGTGAGTATTACTAAAATACTCAATAAGTGAGACCCTTCTATGATGTCAGTCATGCACAACCATGTCATACAGACAGACAGTTATGCAAGACTCACATATTTCACAAAATACAATCGAATATGTGTGAGCCAGTAAAAGAATTGTCATCCTACCATACTGATTCAACAAATAGTACTTGCATGTCAACCATGAAAAATAATGGGACATACAAGTACACAAGATAAGTGGTAATCGCATGTGTATACCAATAATAGATTTGTCATTGGACCACATCCACACCAAAGGATAATACATATATGAACAAAGCATAAAATAATGGAACATACATGCACATAATACCATAGACCAAACACAATCAGTAAACAATCAATAATCATTCATAGCCACAAGGCCTAAGCCGGCGCCAGAAAAGTCACTTACCTCGATTTGAACCCAAAAACTATCCAAAAGATAAATCTATTTTAGTTTAAGGAGTCTCGGAACTCTAACAAAACATAAGGGTTAACCTTAAACTCCAGTATGATCTATAAACAGCTTAAACCCAAGATAATTAAGATTCAATTCCAACTAATAAATTCACCTTGAACCCTTAAATACATACCCACAAGTTTCTTAATAAAAATCACCTTAATTCCCCCGCCAACACAAATCTAAGCAAAACAGATGATAAGGATCAATTACTCCAACTCACAGTAACCAAAAACATGCTTTAGAATGATTTTTAAAGCCTTAACACTTACAAATAGAGTTTGCCTCCAAGCAGTGCATTGGCAACGATTTTAGATTTACTAGGTCAAATATTGCTCTTAGACACGCAGGCACTTGTGATGAGTCATCTTTTAAACTTGAATAATTTAAAGTAAATTCTATTCCATCATTTGATCTCTTTTTTCCTAAACAATCTCTTCAAATTAAAATACAAGGATGTCATGATGCCAACTGTCTGTTCATGGAGATGCTACAAACTCCAATTCCATCCATTATGAACCAATAAATAAATAAATAAAAAACTGTTGCAAATAGGTCTAAAATATTAGAAGATATAGTGCTATGCAAAAGAATTTGCAAATATAGAAAATTTAGATAAAGCTCTCAAAACTATCCGTGATAAACGATATCGCTCCTATGAGTCTATCACTTATAAGAGTCTATCAGTGAATCGTTGATAGATTTTGTTATATTTACAATTCTTTAAAAATGTTGTTATATACTTAATTATTAGTTCTAAAAGTGTTATCCATTGCATTTGCCTAAAAAAAAAAAGAAAAATAGAACTCTACTAGGGTGTGGCCATTCATGTACCTAGAAAATGAGAAGTTGAGGTATTTTTTTCACGAAAAATTATATTGGGTGGCAAAACCTAATTATATATTAGCAACTATAGCTTCACTTTTTACACTTTGCATCTGTAACAAAAGTAATGCATTATTTTTATTTCCTTTTAATTTCTTCCATGTTTTTTTTTCTTTTTATTTATTTTTTTTTTCCTCGCGTGCGCATGAAGCAGCTCCCTTGCATTTCTTTCTCACGTGAATGGTGGTAGACGCAGATTACGCCGAAGTCGCTTCACTTCAGACCTAGCCGTTTGAAGACATCGTCGCGGCCCAAATCTGCCTGTCTTCAACCAAACATGACGCCTCCAGTGTCGAGTGTTGTAGTCGCCGCCATGTCTGTGTCACAAGCCTGCTATCGATGGCCAAGGGACGGACCAGTCACTGGAAGCCGTCGGTTGTCAAACAAATCTCCCTCTCTCTTTCTCTCATGACCGTTCGTCACACAAAAAGTCATTAGCCAATGGTCCCCCTGTCTTTGTTGACGTCAACGACCATTGCCCATCCACCATTCGCCTCCATCATCGCCAGTTTGAGTGTGTTTAGGCTAATAGGCCTACATCAAGCAGTTTGAGTTCTATCGTGGAGTCGTTTCTCATCAGTAGCGTCATTTCAATTCTTGTGTTCAACGATGCCATTATGAATCAGGATCAGGCCGTCGGTACCATCTAGTTGTCGATCTCAACATCTTATATTAAGTGTATCAAATGTACATCATTAGTGTATAAGTGTATCAAGTGCATCAAATGTATATTAGTAGTGTATCAAGGGTATAAATTATTGGGGCTGATACTTTAAGTCTCATGGGTCCTGTAGTTTGTAATTGTAATGTACAAACAATTTTATTTATTTAATAAAATATGAGATATTTTATTCGATATTTAGGTTCATTAACCCACAAACCAATAAACTAGCATCCAATGTTATCTTTTGTAGCTTAAACATGTATGTAAAGACATATAGGTAGATCATGTTTAAGTGATAACTTAAATAGTCTGTAGTAGATGGATAAGGCTAGGTACCTTATCCTGATGACACTAAGAATGTAGCCCACTTTGTAGATGTTACAATTCTTGTAAAGTGCTACAAATGATCTTCTAGAGACATGTGAACAGGGGTATTATATACAAAGGAGTTTGTATAAGATTGGACCACAAAATGATTAGTCTTATTATATAACACCGTTAATATTAGAGACTTACATTTTACCAGGATAACTATAGGTGACATGACCTAAATCCTGAGTGAGTTGTGAATTGCCTATGAAGGTGATCTTTTGATTTGTATAGGTGAGAGTGGCCAGATCGTCAACTCAATAAGCCTACCATTCTGGGAATTCGTCTTTTTTGGGAGCTGGGAACACAGCTACACAAGACGAAATTTACTCCTTCCATAATGTCGGGTAAGTAGATAAATTTCTCCTTTAAGGATTGATTCCGGGGTTTAAATAATGTGGTGCCACCCTTTATTGGCCTGATAGAGGTTTGGTCATAGTTGGACTATGACTTATTGTTCATTAGAGGGATCAATGGTACGTAAGGAGTTAAATATAACTACAGGGGAAAAACGGTAATTTTAGTCCAGCTGTACATACGAGCAATTTGTGAAGGGTCATTGTGCTGTTGATTAGTTATATCCAATGGACACAGAAATATATCTGTAGTATGAAGAGTGTAACTGTCAGTCTTTAGTGGGGTGACCGGTAGTTAATAGATGTTGAATATGTTAGGGTTGATTCCCTAAAATCTCGTGTCTTGTAGTTTGTAAACAGTTTGTATGAACGCTTGTGTTGTTATTATATGATATTTACTTCACATCTTGTATTTTTGCTTAGTTGCTTGTTTTATTTGCTTTACCCCAAACCAATAAATATAAAACCCCTGGTTATCTGTATGTGACTCAAGCATGTATGTAGTGACATATAAATGGATCATGTCTTGAGTGATAACTAAAATGGTCTGTAGTATATGGATATAAGAGGAAAACCTGATCCTGGTAACGCTACGAATGCGGCCTGCTTTGTGGAATGGTAACAAATGTTGTGACTTGTCACAGATGGTCTGATCCTAATCATTCGTGTTAGGGACATACGAGCGGGGGCGTCCTATATAAAAAGTTTGTATAAGACCTGACCACGAAGTATTAACGTCTCGTTATATAACACCTCATGACAAAGACTTCACTTCACTAGGATGACCATAGGTAACATGACCTCAATCATGAGTGAGTTGGGAACTCCTGCCATTGAGGGCGGTCCTTTGATTTGTATAGGTGTGAATGGCCAGGTCGCCGATTCAAACCTACCATTTTGGGGATTCGTGTAATTTGGGAGCTGGAAACTCAACTACACAAGATTGAATTCACTCCTTCCCTGAGGCAGGGGTAAGTAGATAGATAACTCCCTTAAGGGCTGATTTCGGGGCTTGAACGATGTGGCGCCACACACCTTCTCTTGGCCTGAGAGGTGTTCACACTGTTGGGTTTAATGTCCTAAAACTCACAGTTTGTAAAATGATAAACATTTTCTATTATCAATATACTTGTTATTGATCTCATAAATTGTATGAAAGTCTAAATCCAATAAACTAAGACCCATGACTATTGTATGAGTACTTGAACTTTATGTGGAGACATAAGAGTGGATCGGATTCGAGTAAATAGTCAAAATGATCTATGGTATATGAATGAGGTTGGGTACCTTATTCTAGTAACACCATTGGATGCGACCTACTCTGTAGTTGTTACAAAGAGTTTTAAAGTGCTACATACATTGTGATCCTAATACGTACATGTTATGATATGAGGAGTGGGAGCGTCCTATGAAATAAGTTTGCATAAGATCAGGACCAAGAAATAAGCCACTCTTACTTTATAATGTTGTTTACTATTTAAGACTGACTATTTCACCTAGATGACCTAGGTAACTCGATCTTAATCCTAAGCTAATTATGAACTCCTGTTTATTCAAGATTGCCCTTAGATTTGCATAATTAAGGGTTGACTCAACAACACCAGCTCAATAAGACTCCCATTTCAAGGATAAGATCGGATAGATAGTTGGGGACATAGGGTGCAAGACAGAGTTCAAGCCTACCCGATTTAGGCGTAGGAGTAAGGGTGTTCTCTCAAGTACTGAATCCATGTCTTGAACAAGGGGTCCCACGCTCTCACTGGACTAAGAGAGTTTGGTTTGGTAATTGGATCACAAACCAGTTGTTCATTAGAGGATCAGTAGGGACTTGAGGAATAAGACGTAATCTCGGGGGTAAAACAGATATTTGACCCAGCCGTTATTACGAACAACCTGTGAAAAGTCGACTTACTGATTATGGTTAAATCATGTGGACATAATATATCTACAGTGAGGGGAGTGCAACTATGGACTTTAGTGGAGTGACCTATTAGTTAACGAATGGAGATTAATTTGGTCTAATGAGTTTAGCCAATTAATCTCAGATAGTTGGTAGGGGTGTTCAAAAAACCTGGTAACCCGACCAACTCGGACTACCCAACCCTTGATTTTATTTTGGGTTGGGTTGGGTTGGGTTAAAAATGTTAAAAAATATTAAATTCGGGTTGGGTCTCGGGTTACCCCATTTAGGGTCGGGTCAACTCGACCGACCCGATATATATATAAAAATAGTCAAATTAAAAAAAAAAAGGTGACCCACCCGACCCAACCTGAAATTTTAGGTTGGGTTGGGTTGGGTTGACCTTCCAAAGAACATTAATAGGGTTCTTATTAGTCAACCTGAATTTTTGGGTTGGTCCACAAAAATCTTCCAACCTGACCCAACTCAAACTATGTATACCTCTAATCATTTGGAGCCATGATCTGTAGGTCCGCGAGGTTCCCTACTAGCTCGTAAGGGACTAGCTCTAGAATAGCGTGATAAATTAATTTGAAACGTTCAAATTAGAATTAGAGAGATTATAATTATATGAGATACAATTATGTTTAATTTTAGAATTAAACGGAATAGGAGAATTTATATATTTAAATATGATTTAAATACATAAAGATGGATATGTGTTAAATTAATTTAATATTTGATATTAAATTAATTAAGTTTTATTTAATAATTAATTTATGAATTAATTAATTTTTCCATTTTTAAAATCAAATAGATTTTTAAATCAAAATTTGATTTTTAGATAAATTTGGAAAAATTGGAAAACAAAAATACAAAATGGAAAAATGGATTTTTCCATTATCCATCACCAAGTAGCTCACACATATTGAATTGTCTTGGCCTTGTCTTCTCCAAGCATAAGCTGCAACTCATGCAACTTTTCTTTTACATGTTGATATGCAATATAAATGAGAAGATTTGAGTGAAAATCGGGCATGCAATCTACATAATTTTTAGAGAAAATTCGGTTTGAAAAAGGTTTTTCAAAAAAGTTGTTGACGTGAGTTTTTTCTCACTCATCCCTTGATTCAAGCTTGTTTTGAGTCCCACAACTCCATCTAGAGCACCAAGAGAATAGTAGGAAAGATCTTGAGCGTGGTCTACAACAGAATATGGAGAAGATTGCAGCTGGAGAAGGGGCTTTGAAGAGTTCTACAAGAGGTATGTCTTGAACCCATTTTTCGCAGAAAGCATGCTTTATATTATGCCAAAATTAGTGAATTTGAGTGCTTAGATATCCTTGTGCTTCTGCTACTACTGATACAATCCTACCACACATAGTTGGACTATGTTGAATTGTTCATTAGAGGAATTAGTGGCACTTAAGGAATGAGATGTAACTATAGGGGCAAAAAGGTAATTTGGCCCAGTTGTACTTACGAGCATCTGTGAAGGGTCATCGTACTCATGATTGGTTATATCTGATGGACACAGAAATATATTTGTGGTAAGAAGAGTTCAGCTATTGGTCTTTAGTGGAATTCATGACAGTTAACGGATGGTGGATCTCGTGGCTAAAGAGTTTAGTCAGTTATTCACGGACCGTTGGAGCGTCGAGCCACGGGTCCATTAGGTCCCCTGGGTAGCTTGGATAAAGTTGAGAACCAGTGTTTGGATTAATTTGAAATGTTCAAATTGACAAGAGGAAGTTCGATTATGTATGATATAATTGGATTGGATAATTATATATGATATAGTTGGCTAAATGTATGAGATACATTATTTTGGAGGAAATTAGATATAAATATGATTTATATCAAGTAGAGGAGAAAATACTATAGTAGATATATGATATCAAACTATAGGATAAAAATATAATATGATTATATTTATTTATTAATTAATTGGTTAATTATATGATAATTAAGTCAATTTTCACGTTCGGATGTGGGTTAGTGGGGTACCGTCGGTTATTGTCACCGATGAATAAAAATGAAATTGTTTCATTTTGAATGTGAGTTCAATCGCCATTCGTAGTTATCCAAATGAAATCGCAGACCGTGCTGGTATTTCTTAAACGATCGCTTAAGATTTTCGAGAGCCTATACGATAGTTGCCTTCGCCTAAACGATCGTCTATCTCGCGCCTAAAATATCGCACACTATTTCCTACACTATCGCATAGCTTCTCTAAACGATTGTATAGTGTATCATTTTTGCTAAACGATCGCATACCTTTTCTTAAACGATCGTTTAGTAAAACCTACACGATCGTTTAGTAAAACGATAAGCATTCTGCTATACGATAGCGGCTATTTCCCTCCCACTTGCTTATCGTCTACACGAGTTGTGTTTCCTCCTTCCTCTATCAAATTTACCAAAGACCACCCTTTGGGTTTTCACTCCGAAAATATCCGGGGCTCTTTAGTGGTGGTGTCATCCCCGTTGCGGTCATGAGTTCGAGGTTGTTTGCGCTGCTGCAATCGACGCTTCCGCTGGGCATTGGTAAATCGCTTGGAGTTTCTGCTGCATTGAGTTCCAAAGTGTGAAGATTGTCTTCAAATAGTATGGTACTCATTCTCTTGTTATTTTGTTGTTCATAGCATGCCGATAATTAGTGTTTGTTTGCATAACTGTATGATTTGAATGTATAATATGTATTTCAGTCACTGTGAGATCGAAGCGATCCGAACGTGCTTATGAAACTCTTCGGTAAGAGATCCTTCAGAATAATTGATTAAACTTAAAAGAGTTTAATTAATTATTCAAGTACCATTGGAGCTTCAATCTACAAGTTCATAACAGCTCAATAAGGTTTATTGAGAATCGATTTTGGATATATATAATTTCACTTAATTATATATGATATAATTAATGTAATGTATTTGATACATTATAATATAAAGTTTATTTTGAGAGGAATTAAATATTTGAATATGATTCAAATACTAATTATATGGATGAGATTCATATAATTAATTTTAATATAAATATGATTTATATTAATTCCCACAAATGATTGAGAGAATTCAAACCATAGGCTTATGTTTATTGGATATAACATATAGTTATTATAATTAGTTATATATTAAGGTAGTTAATATATAATTATATATATATATATTAATATATATTAATATAAATATTAAATAAATTGAAATATGTTTTAATTTATTTTATTTTATTTTAAAATTTTGAAATTTAAAATTGAGGGAGTTATTTTCTAACCTCCTCTCCCTAAATCTCTCAAACTCTCTTAGACATGTGAAGAGTTGTTTTAGTTTTTTCAAGTTTTTTTCTTCTTCAACACAAAAATGAAGGAATTCTAAATCTAGAGAACTAGTAAGCAGAAGCCTATGAAGCACAGATACTTCATGTGAGGCAAAAAATCCATATCAGATACCGATACTTCCAAATACTTCCCAGATACATATCTGACACACGATTTGACGTATCTATTTCTACGCATACTTTTGTTTTAAAGAAAAAAGACAAACAACTAATCTAATTTTTCTCAATCTAAAACTAGGCAACATATTTAAAAAGCTCATTACTCGAGTCCAAAACTATAAGAAAAAAAATAACGGACCATACCCTAGACTAAAATCATCTAATCTCCATCTTCACATTTGAGTCCCCACAAAGTCTACCAAAATATAAACTATTTGGATATCTTCAACAATTCAATAAAGAAGTTTTTCGTTTATCTTCATATTTCTCCCTCTAATCTTCTTCTTCTTTTGCAATATGAGTCACTTTTCTATTGCATTTTATTAACTATTGTACTTCAACATCTTAGATGTTGCTTTTTTTGTATTGTATTTCATTGTTTGTATTTTATTTTGTGATATTGTTATTAACTTGTATGCTAAATTTATCTATATCCTAGATTTTTTTAAAGAAAAATAAAATGTATCTTCAATGTATCAATATCCTTGTTTTTTCACAAATATATATATATTAAATATATATATATATACAATGACGCATCCTTAGACGTATCTGTTTCTTAGTTTTTTAAAAACTGACGAATCGTCGTATCCGATCGTATTCGTATTGTGTAGCCGTATCTGTGTCTATGCTTTATAGGCGGAAGTAGATCGTTTCAAACTCCATGTGAAAGAACATACGCATTTACGATCATACAGAAATAGTTATGCATTAAAGACTAAATTACAACATGCTTCGAAATCAAAATAAAAAGGATCGAGTATAATACTTTTGAAGAACCTTCTCTTCTAGTATTTCCTCGAACAATCACCAACGCGTCCAACAGCACGAACGCAATGAACCTCTGAAAAATTCTTGATCACCAGCGAGTACAACTTGATCCTCAATCCTCAAACATAACTAGACACCACCACTCGATTACCTTGGTATTCTCGGTGTGAGAATCCAGAAGTTGTGGGCCCTATATGGATTTGGTTAGAGGGATTGAGGAAATAGACGATCGAGTATGAGACAGAGGGAAGAAATCTGTCGTATAGACTTGATACTCGATCATGTAGAAACAAGTTCTATCATATAGAAAACTCGATGTGATCGTTTAGTCTCTCTCGACAAGCAATCTGATTATTTGATGCGTGTAACGTGTGGAATGAATCTGAAAAACTATTTTTCTTCTTTATCCCATTTAGCCATAAACCGTCGAAAAATCACCCACTAAGGTCGGTTATTGGAGAAAAAGAATATTAATTATCTTATAATTAATAATTTATAAATAAATACAATAACTAACTTATCATATTATATTTATAACCTATAGTTTTAATATTGCATCATGTGCAACATATAAACCATAGTTCTTTTTCTCTTTTATGGCATTTAATATAAATCATATTTATATTAATTCCTCCAATCAAATAATATATAAAATACATCAAATCAATTATATCATATATAATTGAACTAATTTAATTATATCATATATAATCAAATTCCCTCTTGTTAATTTGAACATTTCAAACTAACTTAAAAATTGATTCTCATCATGAATCCATTGAGCTACCAAGGGGACGTTATGGACTTGTAGCTTGAAGCTCCAACGGTACATGAATAACTGACTAAACTCTTTAATCACAATATCCACCATCCGTTAACTGTCGAGCACTCCACTAAAGATCAACAGCTGCACTCTTTGAACTACAGATATATTTCTATTGGATATAACCAATCAACAGTACGATGACCCTTCATAAATCGCTCATAAGTATAGTTGGGCCAATTTATCGTTTTTCTCCTGTAGTTACATCTAACTTCTTAAGTACCATTAATTCCTCTAATGAACAATAAATCAGTCCCACTATGACTAAACCCTTCTCGAGCCAAGAAAAGGTGTGACACCACATTGTTCAAGCCCCGGAATCAGCCCTTAAGAGAGTAATTTATCTATTTACTCCTACTTCGGGGAAGGAGTGAATTCCATCTTGTGTAGCTGAGTTCCCAGCTCCCCAATCAGATGAACCCCCAAAGTGGTAGGTTTGAGTCGGCGATCCGGCCACTCGCACCGTTGCAAATCAAAGAACCGATCTTAAGCAGGAGTTCACAACTCACTCAGCATTAAGGTCATGTTACCTATGGTCATTCTAGTGAAATGAAAGTCTCAATTATGAATGGCGTTATATAACGAGAATAAACATTTTCTGATCCGGTTTTATACAAACTCCTTTACTTAGAGTATCCTCGCTCGCATGTCTAATACACGAATGATCAGCATCAGATCATTTGTAGCACTTTACAACATTTGTAACACCTACAAAGCAGGCCACATTCGTAGTATTTACAGGATAAGGTATCCCTTCTTATCCATATACTACATAAAGAAAATCGGACACGAGGATTTCCATGAGCAACGGAAGGATCTTTCAAAATTTCAATCGTATATGAACATTACAATTACAATCACAGATGGAAACATACGGTTATGCATAAAACAGACATTACAACATGCTTTACTAAAGATCAAGGGAAGAAACAATTGAAGTTCTTTGATCACAAACGCTCGATCACAGCAACACAACAACACACAAACATTCATCCAACACGACTGCTACACTGCACGAACACAGCGAACTCGAACTAAGCAATTGCCAAGGTCACGAACACCCCGAACACCGCGAATGGCCTCCACAGAACCTCGACTGTATCGAGTTGAGTATGACACCACCAAGAAGGTTACCTTGGTATTCTCGGTGTGAGAATCCAGAGGGTGGGCTCTGTGTGGACTTGGTTAGAGGCAGAAAATCGAAGGAAGAACAATTGTGTAAACGATTGAGCAAGTGGGAGATGAAACAACCTATCGTATAAGTCGATGCCCAATCGTTTAGTAAAAGTTATGTGATCGTCTAGCAAAAACTATACGATCATTTAGCTCATCGTTTACCTGAGTGTCTATCGTGTAAGAACACTCCATGATCATCTAGCTAATTCCAAGCTGCCATTTAGTAAATCTAATTTACTTGACAACTATTTTGTGAGTAATTTCCGAGAGTGGAAATCTCAAATCAACATTACTAAAAATAGGAAAACATTTTTTCTTTTATCTCACGATTACCATGAAACCACCAATAACCTCCCATTCAATTGGTTAATAGAGAAAAAGAGATAATTATCCAATAATTAATATTATTATAAATATAAATGATAACTAACTTACCATAATATATTTGTAACCTATAGTTTTAATATTTCATCTCATGAAACATACAAACCATAACTCTTTTTCTATTCCATGGCACTTAATGTATCTCATACACCATACCGATCATATCATATATAATCGAATTACCTCTTGTCAATTTGAACATTTGAAATCAACACCAAGAACTGATCCTCAGCTTGAATCCATTGAGCTACCAAAGGGACCTTATGGACCTGTAGCTCGAAGCTTTAACAGTACGTGAATAACCGACTAAACTTTTTAGTCATGGAATCCACCATCCGTCAATTACCAGGCACTCCACTAAAGACTGAAAAACTGAACTATCCTTACTACAAATATATTATGGGTCGATCTTAACCAATCAACCGTGCGACAACCCTTCACAGATCGCTCGTATGTATAACTCGGCCAATAATCGTTATGCCCTTGTAGTTACATCTAACTTCTTAAGTACCACTGAATCCTC
The DNA here is from genome assembly GCF_009727055.1 of Benincasa hispida. NCBI lineage: Eukaryota > Viridiplantae > Streptophyta > Magnoliopsida > Cucurbitales > Cucurbitaceae > Benincasa > Benincasa hispida. The sequence goes on along the minus strand of NC_052358.1, from coordinate 61,961,042 downwards.
TAATGAACATAAGTCATAGTCCTACTATGACTGAGTCCTATCTTCCAAAGAGAAGTTGTGGCCACTATGTTCAAGCCCTAGAATGAACCCTTAAGGGAGCAATCTATCTACTTACCTCTGCTTCAAGGAATGAGTGAATTCCATCTTGTGTAAGTGAGTTCCCAACTCCTAAATCAAACAAGTCTCCAATAAGGTAGACATGTTGAGTTGGCAATTTGGCCACTCTCACTCATACTAATCAAAGGACCGCCCTCAAAGGTAGAAGTTTCCAAAACACTCAAGATTGAGGTCGTGTCACCTATGGTCATTTAGGTTAGTTGTAAGTCTCCAGTATCAACGACATTATATATAGAGTCTGGTCATCTCATGATCCGGTAGTCTGGTCATCTCATGATCCAGTCTTATACAAACTCTCTGTATATGACACCTTATGCGATGAAATAATGGTAAGGACTGCGTTGGTGGAAAATGCGTTGAGCATGCAAGTTTTCTCAGTAAGATCCATGTATAAATCCTACTAAGTTGCCTGGTAAGCCCAGGTTCGAACTCAGGGATTAAGGAAAACAATATACGGTGATAATTTTTAGATCACTTTACGGTAACAAATAAATCAAGGAGTTAGTTTGTTGTTTACAATATAAAAAGTATGCGGCAGATTTGAGATAAGAATAATTATGCGACAGATACACTGAGTATGCGGCGGAACAGGTTGAGAAGGTGAGCTAGGGTTTCCCGAGAATTCGTTCAAGCTATGCGATCATGCTATACTCATGCAACCGCAACTCATTTTCCAATGCAAATGCGATGACTCCTAATTTTAGGATGCATGCGATGAATGTGATAATGTCTATAGAGCTTATTCCTAAGTCTCTACTTCTTGCCTATGTGATGACGCAAGATGCACACAAGGATAAGGTGACCGCATACAATCATAACCTATCTCTAGGGTGCATGCTATGCGTTAATAGCAAACAGAGCTTATTCCTAAGCTTCTATCTCTTGATTATGCGTTTCTAATCCGACTCTCCCGAGCCTAGATTCTAATCTGACTTTTTCAAGCCTAAATTCTATTCTTAGACTACCCTTCCGAGTAACTCTAATGGATGAATGACGCATATATAAGACAAGATAATCACATAGAATGAAGATCCCAAGTTATGCTAGCTAAGTGCTTCTCAACCCATTCGACAGATTTAGCTACTCATGCATAATGCACAGAGAGTGAACAGATATAAAGATGAAATTTCCATTTCTATAAATAAGTTCAAAGTACAAAATGACAATGGAAAATAAGGGTAGAAAGTCTGGTAGCAATTCTTTGTTTCCCAAGGCTTTTACACTTTTATCTTTATTTTGCTCAAAAGATGTTCTTGCTTACGCAAGAGTCGGCCCTCTCTCTGGTTTCGATGCTTCCCGGCACTCTTCCAAGTTCACCAGAACGATCCCTCAGTATAGTCTCCCTTTACTCGCTTTCGCCTTCTAAGTACAAGAAAATTATGAACAAGGCTACTTCTATCTATAGAGAAAATTCTCTCAACTGAACGAACTCCTTCACTGAAGGTGGCCTTCAGTATTTATAAAGCTTCGGGTTGAAAGGCTTCTTCTCTCTTATCACTGATGGGATGACATTAATTCTCTGTCTGATGCGCCGAATATTTGTCACCGAAAAGTTGAGTGTACTTGCTACAGTAGGTTGTTAACGGCTTGTCAACTTAATTCGGGAATTGACCGTTATCAACTTTTTGTCCCATCGTGATTTATTACGCTTTTCACCCAGATGAACCCACCATGACGCGCCGGCTCTATGGGGCCACCTTTTTTAGCAGATATTCATGAGTGCAAATGATCGCATAGCCTTGCGTCAACGCAATCTCTTAATGCACTCGGACGTTAATTTCTGTGGATCGTATTTCCGTCTTGTGTCAACGCATTTTTTGCACAAAAATACATAAGTTAACTATTTTAATTCGATGGACACATGCGATCGCAATGTTGTGAACTTAATGCTTTTGGACGCAATATTGTATATTTTTATCATCGCAAGCCTACATTGTTTTATAACTTTGCGCTATAACAATGTGCATTTATGCCCGTTATCAACACCCTCGCTCGCATGTCTCCATATGAATGATCAGGATCTACCATCTGTAGTAGTTTACAACACTTGTAAACCTCTTCCGTAGTGTCACTAGGATCAGATATCCCACCTTAATTCTTATACTACAGATCTATTTAGATTATCACTTAAGGCATGATCCACTTGTATATCTCATATACATGCTTAAGTTTACATAAGATAACCATGGAGCTTTGTTTATTGGATATGAGTAAATGTCAGAATGAAATAACACTTATTTTATTCATAAACAATGTGTATAATTACAAACAATAAGACTCTAGGAGAATTAGGACATCAATCTCAATACTATAGTGCATTTAGGTTATCACTTAAAACACGATCCACTTGTATGTCACCACATATATGCTTAAGTTACAGCGATAACCATGGATCTTAGTTTATTGGTTTGTGGTTAATGAAACTAAAATATCTCATATTTCATAGACTGAAGTGAATAAAAACTCTCATATTATAAAACACAAAGCGTTTGTTCATACATATGTTTAAAAACTACGGGACCCTATCAGATTTAGGGCATCAACCCTAACAAAAAGGTCTATGTAAGTGGTACTGCTGAAGATATCTCCCAATTCTTCTCACAAAATATTTCTTTGAGAAAATTATCCTCTCTAAATCTTCTCTCCCTCTCCCAAAACTCAGAGCCCAAACACTCCTAGGTATTTTCTTCTCATCAGAAAATACAGAGGAAACATTTGTGGTAGTGTCCTAATTGGGATTTTATTCTTGTATGAATTGTTCGTGACTGGTTTGAGGGAATCCATGAAGGCTTTATGTTCTTCAAGGGTAAGATTTTTGTAACTATATTCCTCCTATTTTATTAGCATGTTGTAATTTTTCATTGTCAATGCATAATTATTTTGTACTGTAAATTTTCAATTATGGGAAAATCTAAAATTGGGACTATCTAACTTCTACTACGAACCTTAGGGTTCCTTCAATTGGTATCAGAGCGGCGTTATTGGTTCCAATTTTTTTTTTAACTTTTCCATAATTTAATTTATAGTTTTGGTAGGTGTGCATTTTGTAATTTTTCATATAATGAATGATTTGAGGAATGTCTTTGAAAGTTTTGATGTTTCAGGATTGGGTTGTATAGTTTTATTGCTTTTACTTTACAAATTGGTTTGTAGGGGCCCTTTTTTTTGGGCATTAAATTATAATAGAGTCTGTAATTTAAAAGTCTTGAGTTGTTTGTGCTGATTCCAGTGATTTTTTGGAGAAAATGGGGCCCAAACCAGAGAAGGATTGACTGAATTCACAACTGTACAGTAGCATTGCAACGTTGTGCCAATATGCCCTAGCATTGCAACGCTGCAAAAGGCAAAACAATAAATTTTTTGGTAACGTTGCAACGATAGGTCACAACTTTGCAATACTCTGAGACGAAAAGATTTTTTTTGGTTCACGCACGGTTCGATTCATGGATCATCTGGTTCGCATCTGGTTCACTTGGTTCGAGTAGTTCAAGGGCAGTTCGGGTGCTAGTCGATTCGGTTCGTGCGGTTCAAGACCCGATTCACCTATTTAGAACTGGTTTGGTTATTAATTTTATAATAGTTAGTTTTTTTAATTAATTAAATTAATATAAGTGTTATGTTAATTTAATTAATTCTTTAAGAGTCCAATCCCGGTCCAATAATTGTTATGTAAATTATGCAGTTGATGCATGGTTTATTATTATTTATATGTGTCATAATGTATGCCATATAGTAAAATCCTACTATAGGTTATGCATTATTCATGTATCTTTAAATTATAAATGTTATAATATATAGTCGCATGATTTAATTTTATAGCATGCTCATACATCATATAATATAAATGTTATAATTTATGTTTGCATGCATTAGTAACATTATCACGCATCATTTTATATTATAAGAGTTATAATATATAGTTGGATGTATGTATGAATGTATGTTATTAATTTTTTCATTATTTTATTATATAAGTATTATGTATATTAGGTAATCAAATGGGATTGCATGAAGCATGAAATTACTTTAGATTATTTTATAATTGTTATAATTTGTCTAAGTATGGTTTCACATGCAATGATTGGCTTTAGTTTGTTTCATTTCTTTTTATAATTGTTATAATTAAATGAGATTTGAAGTTAAAATCAATAATTCATAGTTGCATGCAAACTTAGGCTCAAATCATTTTTAAAATAGTTTTAAAATATGATTGACATAGACCTAAGATCACATTTCTAATGAGATTAGAAATAAGTTTAATCTTTTAGCCAGTTTACTAGGATTAAATTTGTTATAAGGGCTTTTGTCTAAGGCTAGTTCTGTCTATGCTAGGATATTTAAGTTGACAGAAACGAAACACCCCTACCTGGGAACTGACTTGGAAAGGTGAATTAGATAAATTTTCTACAAGCATGCAATTGTTGATTAAGGTTTGTAAAAGTGTTTATAAACATTAATCAAAGTTGTTTAACTATCCAAAGTATGTGTTACTTTTGGGAAAATTTAAACAATTACTTAGTAAAAATAAGTAGCCATATTTTTCTAAGTTAAATGACCTAGGTAAAACACTCAGTGGGAGAAAAATGGGCTATATGATACTTCATTTTTTCTTTTCACTTTTCTCCCTCAAAGTTCATACCGTGAGATCTATACTCGGCCTCGAGGCACCGTTGTTTGTGTCCCCCGACGAGTCATGTTTATATAGGTCAATACCAAAGTTAATGGAGAGAGTGTTTATAGTAAGTAAGAGTAGGATGTGTGTCTCTCATTAGTTTGTAGTAAATTTCCACGGTCGGCCCCGAGGCACCTTTGCTTGTGTCCCCCTACAGATGACATTTGCATGACTTTTTACTCAAACTCTAGAAATGGATAAGATTTCTTTAGCTTTTGTCCCAATCAGTTTTTCCCTACAGTTGGCTTATTTGGGTTGAACTCTAGAATCTAAAAGAAAGGATTACAATTATAAGAAAATGTTAAGCTAGTTAACAGTTTCTTGACCGAATAATGGTGTCTGATATTTACAATAACAAGGAGTTGTTTTATATGTTGGTTGAGATGGTCTCATTTAAGTAAAGGGATACCTGATCACCCTACGGTGGCTTTTACCCTACCTTACTAAAACATCATTGTAAAATAGATGTCACATAGGGTGCATTATATTGTTTTGCTAAATTTGATTGATTTTTCCAAATAAGTAATGCTTGAATACTAATATAAATAAATTGTATGTTCCAGCAAATTACAAATATGACTTCCACAACTCTTAATTTACTTGTCGTCGACAAACTTACCGGCGAAAACTACACTACATGGAAAAATACTATCAACACAATACTAATCATCGTCGATCTAAGATTTTTCCTTATGGAGAATTGTCCTCCTGTACCAGCTCAAAATGCCACTCACAACATTCGAGAGACATATGAGCACTGGGTATGGGCAAATGAAAATGCCCGAACGTATATCTTGGCCAGTTTTTTTGAAGCCTTGGCTAAGAAGCATGAGCCCATGATCACTGTCTGTGAGATCATGGAGTCCCTGCGGGGAATGTTCGGACAACCGTCTGCTCAGCTCAAGCATGACGCTCTTAAAAACATCTTCAATACTCGTATGAAAGATGGGGCATCTGTTCGAGAATACGTTTTCAACATGATGATCCACTTTAACGTGGTAGAGATGAATGGGTTAGTCATCGATGAGGCATGTTAGGTTAGCTTCATCCTAGAATCTTTACCTGAAAGTTTCATGTAGTTCTGTAGCAACACTATTATGAACAGGACTGACTACAACCTAACCACCTTGCTCAATGAGCTACAAACTTTCTAATCCTTGATGAAATCCAAGGAAAATAATGTATGGATTGGTGTCCTAAATCTCTTTGTAATCTCGTAGTTTGTAAACTTTATATAAACATATTGTTGCTAATAAAATAAGTGTAATTTTATAAACATATACTCAATCCAATAAACTAAGATCCTAGATTATTTTATGTAATTTAAACAAGTATGTAAAGACATACAAGTGGATCTTTTTTAAATAATAACCTAAACGGTCTGTAGTAACTTTATTCTAGTGACACTACGGATATGACCTGCTTTGTAGGTGTTACTGATGCGTTATTTTATGAGGTGAAATTATGGAATGAAATACGGTGATAGAAATGCATTGAGCAACAAGCTTTCTCAGCAGAATCCAAGTATAAACTCCATTGAGTTTCCTGGTAAGTCCAGGGTCGAACTCAGGGACTAGGGAAACGATATGCGGTGGTAATTTTCAAGAAAACTTTGCGGTAACCAATAAATCAATAGTTGTTTTGGGTTGTGTTTGAGGTAATAAAATAAATTAATGCGACAGAGTTATGAAAAGAGTTGATAATACGGAAGATGCGATAGTATGCGGTGAACGGGTTGAGAAGGGGTTCGGCTAACACTTCTTAGGATGCGTTCATGTTATGCGATCATGCAACAAGCATTACAATAGCAAACCATCTCTCGACGCGAATGCTACGTCTTCTAATACTAAAATGTATGCGATATATGCGATGAGTCTATAGGACCTACACATAAGCCCTTATTCTTATTATGCGATGACAAAATGACACACACGCAAATAAGGTGACCACATAATATTATAACCTATCTCTAGGGTGCATGCGATATAGGTTGGCAAACAGAGCTTATCTCTACTTCCCTGTCTCTCGTTATGCAGATTTAATCTTGCTCTCTCGAGTCTAGATTCTAACCTAGCTCTCTCAAGTCTCAGGTTCTTTCTTTAGACTCTCTCTTGAGTAGCTCTAAAGGGATGTTGGGCACAGCATAAACAAAAGATAATCACATGCAATGAAGATCCTAGGTCATGTTAGCTTAGTTCCTCTCAACCCATTCGAAAAATTTAGCTACTCATCGTTCTAAGAGAGTGAACAGATGTAGATAAAGAAATTCCATTGTATAGATATAGAGTTGAAATACAAAATAACAAAGAAAAATGAGAATAAAGAGCCTGGTAGCAATCTCTTGCTTCCCAAGGCTTTTACACTGTCTTTTCTACTCTGTTCAAAAGATAGTCTCGCTCTCGCTAGAGTCGGCCCACTCTCTGCTTTTCCACGTCCCTGGGTTCTCTCTCGAGTTTCCCTGAGCGATCTTCCAGCATCTTCTTCCCTTCTCTCGCTCCGTCTTCTAAAATAATAAGGAAAACTATGAACAAGGCTATTTTAAAGGAAAAATTCTCTAACTGTCCGAACTCCTTTGCTGAAGGTTGCCATTGGTATGCTTTTTACCCAGATGTGCCCATCAAGTTGCACCGGCTCTATGCGGCAATCCTTCTTGAGCAGATGTTTACGAGCACAAATCACCGCAAAGCCTTGCGGTAACACTGCGCACGACCTTTGATTTCTTGTGATCGCACTTTCCGCCTTGTGTCAATGCATATCCTGTATAAAAATACAAAAGTTAACAGTTTTTATGTGATGAACACATGCGACTGCAATGTTATGAACTTAATGCTTTTTGGACGCAATCTATCATATTTTATCAACACAAACCTTCATTGTTTAATAACTTAGCACTATAATAACGTGCATTTCTGCCCGTTATCACACCCCCACATTTGAACAATGCTTATCCTCAAGTATAAGCTAAATATTTCCTTTAGAAAGTCTACCGCAATCTCTTTTCCTGGATTTCTCAAGGATACTCCATTCAAATCCTATACACCAAAATTTCCTTAATTCTTATTCAAGTCTCTTCTTAAAATATTTCTAAGACCTAGGGACTGCAAGTTTAACCTTAACAAATGACTTTACTAGATTCTAGGATATCGCATGATTTATTTCAAAAAAAAAACTTTTTTTTTACACTGGGGTGTTAAATGTTTTTTATCCTTGCATATTTTTTACATTGTTATTTTTCTCAGACCTTACGCTGATCCAAGTGCCTCGCCTTCGTTTTGGCTTGCCCCCATGTGTGTCATGCAGACATCCAACTACGAGCAAGGCACTCTTTCTCATACTAAACTTATACCTACTTGGCAGCGGAGTTGTGGTCATTTATCTATACGTTGATCCTGGCGACTTACTTTCGTTTTGGCTTGCCCCCACGTGTGTCATGCGGACATCCAACTAGGGGTAAGTGTCCTTCACAACTTAACTCTTATCAACATGGGTTTCCCATTGCGTTGACAGTGGAGTTATTGTTATAAAAGTAGAAATAGCAAGGTCAAAAATGAATACCGCACCCCCAAATTTAAAATGTGGTCCTCATTGCCAAAAATTTAAAGAAGTCATGTGATGTTCTTAGGAAGTTTGGTAAAGGGTCAGTTTGAAAGAAAGCTAGTAGACCACTAACTTCTAGAAATATTTCATGAGGTGACTGTGCTAAAATTAAGTTGACTTTAGTATATACGAAAAATAGAAGTATGTGTTTCATCATTGAAATCATAATTGGCAAAGAGAAAGCATGTGGTGACTTATTAAATTTATCAATGTTAAATGATTGCGGTAATAAAAAAGGATGTGGTGATAAAACTTTCAAAATTAAAATACGATGTGATAGTGCAAAATTTGGAATAAAGTCAAGGATGAATACAACCCCCAAATTTGTGTTGTCGCCCACATTGTTTGTTGACGCATCCTGCTTTGCGGTGATCTTCTTTCTTTGGATTGCATTGACGAAATAAAGTAGTTGCGTCTTCGTGTAGAGACTCCGCAATCGTTTGCCTCGATCGTTGCAAGAAAAACATCGAGAGGGTCAAATATACAAAAAAAAAAAAACAAAGTTAACAAAATGGCTCACCGCAATCTTCTTTTTTTTTTTCTAGATAAAGAATAAAAAAAAAAGGATAGTGAAATGCAAATATTAAGGAGTAGAGATAAGTTGAAGAGTTCAATATTTCAACGAAAGCTTCACAAAACTTGTGTCCTTGATGAATTTAGATCACTTGATATCTCAAGGACCACACGCTTCTTTTACTCGTTGCCCATTAACTTTGAATATGTTGGTTCCATCATCATTAGATAACTCGACCGCACCATGCGAGAATACCTCTCTGACTATAAATGTTCCGGACCAACGTGACTTTAATTTCCCAGGGAAGAGCCGTAGTCTTGAGTTAAATAGTAATACTCCTTGTAGATCTTTGCATTCTCATATGCGTTAATCCTTCATTCCTCCTGCTCGACCAATTGAAGTTTTCTCGCTTCTCCTACTGTCTTTAAGTCAAAGTTTAGCTTCTTCACCGCCCATAACGCTTTATGTTCTAGCTCGAATGGCAAATGACATGTTTTACCAAATACCAACGCATACGGGGATATGCCTATGGGTGTCTTATAGGTAGTCCGGTATGCCCACAATGCATCGTCTAGCTTTGTTGCCCAATCCATTCGCGAAGGCTTTACCATCTTCTCCAGTATTAGCTTGATCTCTCGGTTGGACACTTCGGCTTGACCATTCGTCTGCGAATGGTATGCGGTATCCACTTTATGGAGGATGTTATAACGACCCCACCGCCCATAACGCAATTCTTTGATAGTATAATTGACAAAGTGGGACCCTTCATCACATATTATGCACGTGGAGTGTTAAAACAAGTGAAAATATTTTTCTTCAGGAATTTAGAGACTACCGCCGCATTGCTTGCGGCACATGCCACTGCTTCTACCCACTTGGACACGTAGTCGACGGCTAATAAAATATAAATTTTACCATTCGATGGTGGGAATGGTTCTATGAAATCAATGCCCCAGACATCAAACAACTCTAGTTCCAAAATGGTGTTCATAGTCATCGCATGTTTCCATGAAATGTTACTTGTGCGTTGGCACCGGTCACACTTCATCACGTAGTCAACTGCATCCTGAAACAATGTCGGTCAATAGAATCCACTTTGCAATAATTTAGCTGCAGTGCGTTGTCCTCCAAAGTGCCCATCATAAGGTGAATCATGACATTTCGATAATATGCGTTGTTGCGCAGCATTCGGTACACATAATCGCATAATCTAGTCTGCCCCATTCTTATATAGATTTGGCTCATCCCAAAAATATGACCTGCATTCGTGCTTGAGCCTCCTCCTTTGGTGATTGGTATAATCTTTAGGGAATTACTCGCAAACCAGAGAGTTGACTATGCCGGCATACCATGGCAATTCTTCAATATGAAATAGCTGCTCGTCTGGGAACACCGCACTCACCTCTGACTCATTGCAGTCAACCTCAGGATTTTCCAATCTGGATAAGTGATCCGCAACTTGGTTCTCCGTCCCCTTGAGATCAATTAATTCTATGTCAAATTCCTGGAGGAGGAGAACACATCTGATCAACCTCGGGTTTACATCCTTCTTTGTCAGTAAATACTTTATCTCCAGGTGATCAGTGTGGATGAGTACTTTTGTTCCCAGCAAATACGCTCTAAATTTTTCCAACGCAAAAATTACTGCAAGTAGCTCTTTTTCGATGGTGGTGTTGTTAGTCTGAGCAGGATTCAAAGTCTTACTCGCATATGCGATGGGATGTAATATTGTTTTTCTCTTTTGTTCCAGAGCTACTTCTATCGCATACCCGCTTGCATCGCACATTGCTTCAAAGGGAAATGTCCAATCTGGTGCGATCAACACGGGTACGGTCGTCAATCAAAATCCTGAATGCGTTGAGGAAATTGTCATCAAAGTCAAATTTTCTGTCAGCCTCCATCAACGCACTCAGCGGTCGTGCTATTTTCGAAAAGTCCTTGACAAAACATCTGTAAAATCCGGCATGCCCCAAGAAACTTCTTACAGCCTTTACGCTTGTTGGAGGTGGAAGTTTTTTCAATTGTGTCTATTTTTGCTTTGTCCACCTCCAACCCGTCCGAGATACCTTGTGCCCCAGCACAATGCCCTCCCTTTACCATTAAAATGGTTATTTCTCCCAGTTAAGTACGAGATTCGTTCTCCTTGCATCTTTTCAATATCTTCTCCAGGTTGGCAAGACAGACTTCGTATGTGTGCCCATAGATTAGGAAGTCATCCATAATATTTCAACAGAGTTATTCTGAAAAGATGGCCATCATGCACCTTTGGAACGTGCTTGGCACATGCAGAGCTGAATGGCATGCGGCAAAAAGTGAAAGTTCCATATGGGCAGGTGAATGTGTCTTGTTCTGATCTTCTGAGCAATCATAATCTGGTTATACCGGCATACCCATCTAAAAAGCAGTATAAGTCATTTTCGACTTAGACGATCCAGAATTTTGTCAATAAACGGTAAAAGGGAAATGATCTTTCTTTGTTGGCCACATTCAGCTTGCGGTAGTCCATGCAAATGCGCCATCGGTGATTGGTCCTTTGCGGTATCAGCTTCATTTTTTCATTGGGGACTATCGTCATCCCACCCTTTTTCGCAATCACTACCTGGGGCTGACCCACGTGCTGTCTGCTATCGGATAAATGATGCCCGCATCTAACCACTTGATTATTTCCTTTTTAACGACCTCTTTCATCGCAGGGTTGAGTCTACGCTGATGTTCGATCGATCCCTTGTGGTTTTCTTAGAAACGAATTTGATGCATACAGTATGCGGGGCTAATTCTTCGAATTTTTGCGAGTGTCCATCCAATTGCTCGCACATATTTTCTCATAATGCACATCAACGCATTCTCCTGGTCTTCATTAAGTTCTGTTGACATAAAATTGGAATGTTATGCTGTGTTATAGTTTATGCACATTAGTGATGAAAGAATGAACCATACAAGCTTATGTCCCCGGCAACGGCACCATAAACTTGTTGACTTAAAATTGCTTCCTTCTTATTATGCATGCACTGTGATGATAGATGATGTGTTAAATATGCGCTCAAGTGCTTTGTAATGAAGAGAATTTATGTGATACTACTGCTAAATATGCGTTGTTAATGATATGCTTGTAGTATGTGATAGAGTAATGCGTGTCACAAGTTTCCTTGCACTGAAACCAAGTATAATTCCAATGCAAGTTTCTCAGAATAATCCGAGGTCGAACATAGGGATTGTTTTCGTTAAATGTATTACTTTTGTGATACATGTGACCAGTTTTTATAATTAATAAAGAATTGGGTTTATATAGGAATCTAAAATGCGATGAAAATAAAATTGCGTTGAAAATAAAATCCTAAACTAAGATGATACTAGATACTAGATACAAGATATATGATACTGAGGTCGAGACCGACTGTGAAGTTATACAAAGGATCGTGGTATGCGATGGTAAGTCTTTATGGATGAATCAGAAATAGAAAGAGTAATTAGTAAGAACAACATAAGTTTGTTAATTGCGTTAAAGATGCAACTAAGGTTCCGCTTTTCCTTGGCGTACACCTCTCGATGATCGGCCGCGTTCCCATATCTCTATGGTGAAACAGGGATGAACGTGGTGAACACAAGGTTGCTTCCATCTCTGGAAGTACTTCTCACTTTAGTTAATGTATTCTTCCAACCCTCTCTCGATAGGCGGAATAACATCTTCACTTCTACTCTCACAGATGAAGATGTCGTCGAGCAGCTTTAGCTAAACATAATTATTTCCTTAACACAAATTAATTTACTTGCTTAATTCTTGCTAATTACCCAGGGAATTAGGAAAACATCATGGAGAAAATGGATTATGGATGAACGGAAATAGACAAAGAGATGACAATGGAAATATTCATAACATTTACTACTAAGATTAAGCATTCGATACATGGTGTGAATGAAAGATTAAGAAGATGAATATGGATGATGAAAAAGAGATTAGAAACAAATATAGAAAAGTGTCAACATCTCGACACAGATCCTGGACGGAGGTTATGCTTGCCGGCGTGTGGAAGTAATGGAGAGGAGAGCTTCCCTCTCAGGCTTGCTCTTCAAGTAGAAGTTACCTTCATACAGAGCTTCAACGGCAGGGATTGAAAGGATTCTATGCCCGGAGATTCACCTCTCAGCCTTGTCTCTTGATTACTCTGCGAATCGCTTTAGATCAGTCTCTCTCAGATCAGTATATACACGTCTCCATGTATTCAAGTATATCTTTCAATTTAATTACAAAAGCTATTTATAGGCGAAGCTTGACTCTGTGCATTGTGGTCCCCACTTTATGGTTATGGTAGTTCTTGAAATGGTGGAGTGAATATTCCTTCTGTTACACAATCAACCCATCAGAAATGCACAACTAAAAGCTATACACTTGTCAAAATCCTCCGCAATTGCGTTACTCTTTACATCTTCGATCGATTGCCACATGCGGAATTGATTTTGATTACCGCATGCGGTTGAGATTGCGTTGATCGCAAAGCTCTTGATCGATTGTCGCATGCGCTGTCATTACGTTGATCGTCTCTTCGTTCTCGATTGATGGGTGCAATGCGACGTAGATGCATTGTTCTTTTTATCTTTGAGCCATTAACGCATGCGATGACTAATTTCCTGCAAAACAGAAATTGAAACATTCTATTCTACCATCGCAATGGTGTTAGTGGGTGTAAAGACGACATTTTATAATTTTCGCATTTCTTAGCCAAATTCTATACTATCAACGCAACTTTTCTTTCTTTTAGCCGTAATATCTAAATAAAACAGTATAAATAACTTGTATTTCTACAAGTTATCAAGTTCCGAGGAAATAATTACTGGCAGCTTTTCATTCTGCCCCAAAAATCATACTTTAGGTGATTCAGCAAGGTCTTTAGCTCTATTATTGGTGGTTCTTTCAAGGACGGTTGCATTGTTTTTCTTTTTGCACTTTCTGTTGGCTCTTCTTCTTGGGTTGCAATCATCTCAACTTCCTTGTTTGTTTTGTCTACGATCGTATTACATGCAACAATGGATGCGTTGGCATCCTCTTCTTCGTTTTCATCGTCAAGCTTTTCTTCTTCATTCAAATTCTGGTCATCGTCAGATTCATTCAGGTCTTCTTCGTTAGGAAACTTCATGGCACGGATGATGTTGAACTTGAGCTTCTATCCATTCACACTCAAGGTGATCTCTCCTTTGTGCACATCAATCTGGGCACGACCTGTTGATAAAAATGGTCGCCCCAATATGATGGGCACATTTTTGTCAGCTTCATAATCTAAAACGATGAAGTCGGCTGATAATATAAATTTGTCGATGGAACTAGCACGTCCTTCACCTTCCCCTCTGGATGCACTAGAGAAATTAAGAATTCTCTTATGTAACTTTCAATCTTTATCAATAAAATGTGCAGTCAAAACCAACAAGTTCATATTTTGCATCCACTCCAAGAAAAACCACCTTTCTTGACGTTTGCAATTTTAAATACTTGACGCTTTTATGGAAAAAAATGTCAATAAATGAATGACTTTAAAGAAAAAACATCAAGAATTGATTTTAAAAAGCGAAGGTTGTGCATTTTCCTGGAAAATATAGTACTTGACGTTTTAAGAATGTCAAGTTCAATTAATGGATTCTTAACGTTTTAAAAAAGTCAAAAATTGTAGAATATACAGGGTAGCATTGCAACGCTATGTATTTTGATGGAAAAATGAAAAACGTGCGCACCTCACGCACGCAGCGTTGCAATGCTATGGGTTTTAACAGGAAAATTGTGCGTTCTTCAACAGTGTTGCAACGCTCTTTTAGTAGCATTGCAACGCTATCAAACAGAGTTAAAAGAAATTCTAGAAGATTTAGTCGATTTTATTTGTAATACACTCGAAATCTTCTTGGTTTTTCACTTCCCTTTGATGCATCTTTGTTCTTCCATCAATCTTGAAGAGATTCTTCATTGAGGTAAGTAGATTTGAGGCATGAACTTTCAAAATTAGTGCTTAATCTTGATTTTCTTGTTTATATTGGGTTTAAGTCTTGATTTTCTTGGTTTTATTAGGCTTAATCTTGATTTTCTTGGTTTGATTAGACTTAATCTTGATTTTCTTGTTTAGATTAGGCTTTATCTTGTTTAGATTAGGTTTAATTCTTGATTTTCTTGGTTTGAGGCATGAAGTTTCAAAGTCAGTGCTTGATTTTCTTGGTTTGAGGCATGAACTTTCAAAGTTAGGGCTTAATTTTTTTGGTTTGAGGCTTGAACTTTCAAAGTTAGGGTTTAATCTCTCATATATATTCTTGAATCTCATAATAAACTCTTGTTTCATATTGTTCTTAAATGAGATTGAATTTTAGAGAACTTGCCAAAGTTGGGATTGCCACTTTAATTCAATGCTTTACCAAAGTTAAGGCTTTAATTTTAGAGAACTTGCAAAAACTTGCCACTTTTCTTTAATTAAATGCTTGCCAAAGTTAGATATGTCAATGTATCTAATTTTTTAGGGCTTTATGAACTAAGTAATTGTTATAAAAAAGTGAAATTAACTTCATTCGGTTACAGAATTTGTTACAAATCTAGCTACCTTTAAATGTTTTGCATAACTAATTTGTAAAGTGAGAGAGAGCAATTGTAATTGAGTGATTACACTTATCTTGAAGCAACCTTGAATAAAAAAAAAAAAAAAAAAAACTTCGTCAGCTTCTCCGTGGATGTAGCGTCCTCCTTGGCCAAACCACGTAAACATTGTGTTCTTCTTCTTCTTCTTCTTATCGTCTTCCTCTTTCGTATACCCTTCTGACCCAAATGATCGTGTAGCTTTAGCAAAATGATCATCTAGCTTTTAACCAACAATCATTTAGCTTTTACCCAACGATCGTTTACTTCTACAAAGCCTCAATCGTGTAGACGACCATCATTTAGACGACCTCGTCTAGACGATACTTTAGTAAAGCGTTCATTGCTAGACGACTCGTGCCTTATCGTCTAAACGACCCCAGCCTTACCTTCCATGGCCCTAGGACGATTTGAAGACTCTCGCCTCTGTGAATTATGACAGCCTCCCGGCGTTCCTCTCTTTTCTTTCTCTTTGATTCTTTCTCTACAAAAGGAAAAGAAAAAGATTAGTCAATCGAAGGGTTTTTCCAGCAGAAGTCTGAAGTTCTAATCTCAGCCATCAAAGTGTAAGGCCAAAGATCGTTCATCACACGGATTGTACTCTCAGCACGGTGATTTTGTGTTTATGTGAAGCATCGAGGTGGTATCTGATGGTCGTTTAAGGGCCATCGTTCACTCAAAGGCCTAAAAGACTTTGCAAATCAATCTTTCTTTCTGCCTGTTTTCTGCATCTTCAAGCCCAACAAGTGGTATCAGTGCCTGCAAGAAAGCTTCAAGATTTAGTCAAGATTCAAAGAAGCAATAATCTTGAACTCTTTCAGTCGAATTTTCAATTCAGAAATGGCAGTTGCAAGGTACGAAATTGAGAAATTTTGATGGAAAAGGTGACTTTGGTCTGTGGAAGGCCAAATAAAGCCTAATCTTAGGACAGCAGAGGGCACACAAGGCCCTAGATGATCCGGCAAAGCTACCAAGTACAGTAACAGAAGAAGAAAAAGAAAATATGGAGCTTACTACTCATGGAACACTCGTTTTGAACTTGTCTGATAATGTTCTACGACAAGTAATCGATCAGGAGACAGCATACAAGATGTGGAACAAATTAAATGAGCTATATGAGACAAGAAATCTGCCTAATAAACTTTTCCTAAGGGAAAGGTTCTTTACATTTAAAATGAATGCATCAAAGTCATTAACAGAGAACCTAGATGATTTCAAGAGAATTACTACTGAGTTTAAGACTTAAGGAGAAGAAATCAGGGCAGACAATGAAGCATTTGTGCTTCTTAACTCATTGCCAGAATCCTATAGAGAAGTGAAGACAACCCTGAAATATGGGAGAGATTCTATTACTATCGATATTATTATTTCTACTCTTAAAATCAGAAAAATGGAGCTCATTACAAGAAAAGAATACAAACCTAGTGGAGAAGACTTGTTTGTTAAAGGGAAGTCAAAACATAATAACAAGGAGAAAGGCAAATAGAGCTTAAATGATGAAGGAGGAAAAGAGAAGTCCAAGGTCAGATGCAAATATTGTAAAAAACTTGGACATTTAATCAAAGATTGTAGAATACTAAAGTGGAAAAATGAGTAGAAAAATAAGCAATCTCAGCCACAACCCAAAGTCCAACCAAATTAGTCAGGTGAAGCCTCAGTTTGTGAGTATTCTTACTTTTATTTTGATGCTTTGGCTACATCTATTTGTAGGGCAGAAGAAGAAGCAAATAAAAACCTAGATTGAGTTCTAGATTCAAGGTGTTCATTACACATGACACCTCACAAGGGCTGGTTTAGTACTTACAGAGAATTCGATGGAGGTTCAGTCTACATGGGAAACAATAACTCATGTTCAGTGGTTGGGATTGTTTCAGTCTCATTGAAGCTAGAAGATGGAATAGTCAAGCTTTTAAGAAAGGTCAGACATGTGCCTAAGCTGAAGAGAAATCTAATTTCACTAGGCATGCTTGATTCTATTGACTGTGAATACCGAGGCAATGAAGGATATTGTGAAGTGTTGAAGAACAGTAAGCCTGTCCTTAGAGGGGTGAAGATAAATAGAGTGTGTGTAGTGCAAGGTGTTCATCAAGTACACTCAGCCTTGATCGTGACTCATAAACAGCCTACTGAAGGAGACCTATGGCACAAGAGACTCTCACACATTATTGCCAAAGGTCTACAAGCTCTAGCCAACCAAGGTATTCTACCTAAGGGAGTACATCAGAGCCTATCCTTTTGTGAACATTGTGTAATAGGGAAGGCTACTAGGCAGAGCTTTGTGAAGGCTCAGCACACAACCAAGGCCATTCTTGACTATGTGCATTCAGACCTATAGGGTCCTTCACCTTTTCAATCATTGAGTGGTGCCAGGTATTTCCTTACTTTTGTTGATGATTACTCAAGAAAGAGCTGGATCTATTTCCTTAAATCTAAGGATTTATTTTTTGAAAAGTTTAAAGAATGGAAAGTTATGGTTGAGAAAATGTCTAACTGTCAGATTAAGTGTCTTAGAACAGATAATGGGCTTGAATATTGTGTAGAAGAGTTCAATGTTTATTGCAGACAGTAAGGCATATCTAGACACAAGACAGTTAGGTATACACCCCAGCAAAATGGGGTAGCTGAAAGGTTGAACAGAACAATAATGGAGAGGGTGAGAAGCCTACTATCTAATGTTATACTACCTGAGAAGTTTTGAGCAGAGGCAGCCTCATATACAGTCTATACACTGAACAGATACTCTCATGCATCTTTTAACCTTCTAACCCCTGAAGAAAGATGGACCAAATAGCCACCTAACCTATAACCTAAGGGTGTTTGGCTACATTGGCTTTGTTCATCAGAGTAAAGGGAAACTAGCTACCAGAGCTGTGAAGTGTATGTTTTTGGGCTTCACAAAAGGTGTCAAGGGATTTAGAATGTGGCACCCTATTGAGAAAAGATGCATAACTAGTAGAGGTGATTTTCAGGGAAGAAGAGATGTATATGTAGAAAACTAACCCAAATGTTTCAGTACCTCAAGAGAAGAGTGATACAATTGAGGTGGAGCAAGTTCTAGTTCCTACTTCTGATCCTTCTAGCTCTGAATCACACTTTGATCAACTACCTCAACAAGAAGAAGAAGTAAAAGATGCTATTATTGATACTGAGCAAGAAGAACCAGAATTGAGAAGTTACTGCCTAGCTAGAGATAGGCAGAGAAGGAATATTGTCCCATCATCAAGGTTTGAAGACTACTTAGCTTTGAATACTACTGATTTGTCTAATGATGCAGAACCCTCAACCTTTGAGGAATCAGTGAGTTTTTCTAAAGCTAGGATGTAGATAGAAGCTATGAATGAAGAGATTGATTCACTGGTGAGAAATAACACATGGGAGTTAACATCCTTGCCAAAAGAATGCAAACCAATTGCATCCAAATGGGTGTACAAGCTGAAGGAAGGATTTTCTAACGATCAAGAACCTAGATTTAAAGCTAGATTGGTTGCTAAGGGCTTTACACAGAGGCCAGGTGTTGATTTTAATGAGATTTTTTCTCCAGTGGTAAAACAGACTTCTATCAGATTATTATTATCGATTCTGGCTCAAACAACCTAGAGCTGGAGCAACTAGATGTCAATACAGCTTTTCTACATGGCTTCCTAGAGGAAGTTATCTACATTAGCCAACCGAAGGGGTATGAGGTCAAAGGGAAGGAAGATTGTGTGTGCCTATTGAAAAAATCTATCCATGGCCTCAAACAGTCCTCAAGATACTGGAACAAAAGGTTTAGTGACTTTGTTTAGAAGAATGGTTTCTATAGAAGCTCCTATGACAACTGTGTTTATATAAATACAGAGTCCTATACTCATCCTATCTACTTGCTATTATATGTGGATGATATGCTTCTAGCAAAAGCAACAATGAAAGAGCTTAATAAAGTAAAAGATCTACTGAAATCAGAGTTTGAAATGAAAGACATGGGAAATGCAACAAGAATACTTGGCATTGACTTTATTAGAAACAGAAAAATAAGTATTTTAAGCATTGATCAGTCACAATATTGCAGTAAATTGTTAAAACGGTATCAGATGACAGAGGCAAAAGCAGTGACTACTCCAATAGCCAATCATTTCAAACTTTCAGCAGAGAATTCACCTAAAGATTCAGACATTGAGCATCAGCAAATCATGTCAACAATTCTTTATTCCCAAGTTGTGGGAAGTTTGATGTATTTAATGGTGTCTACAAGACCTGACATTGCCTATGCTACTAGCCTGGTATGTAGATACATGGCTAATCTAGGTAAGAGGCACTGGGAGGCTACGAAGTGGATTATGAGGTACCTAAAGGGTACTACTAATGCTAAGGTGAAGTACCAACGGCTATCAGATAGTGAACCAGAGCTGGTTGGTTATTTAGAGTCAGATTATGCAGGAGATCTAGACAAGAGGAGGTCATTATGAGGTCATTATCGACGCAATGCGATAGTCAATCCGAGAGCTGTGTTTCAACCACATACAATAATAAAAACAAACACCGCATGCGAACCTATGATCGAAAGATGCAGCTGAGCAATGCAAGAGCGAAGGATTGAGACACGTGTACAACTAACGTTGTGCATAATGACGGTCTGATTGCATAACAGAAGGAATAATATCCCTCCATCTTTGGAATTACCATAACCATGAGGGGGACCACAAGGCCGGAGTCAAAGATCTGCAACCTATAAATACCCCATTGATTTCAGAGAAAAATATGGTACTTGATACGGGGCTAAATGCTACTAAGATGTAGAGGAAGACTAAGCTGAGGGGCTTAAGAGAAGAAATCCGGGAAGAAGACGAGACAAGGCCGAGAGGTGAATCTCAGATCCAACCTTCCAAACACCCGGATGGTAAGCTCTGTGCAAAGATCCCTACTACCGGTAGAGCAAGCCTGAGAGGGAAGCTCTTTCTACCATCAAATCCATTCCTGTCCGACAAGCAATCTCCACGACACTCTGTCAAGACATTGGCACATTGTATCTATTCTATGGCTCGTCTTTCATTTGTCATCATGTTCTTATCCTTCATTCACACACCATGTATCAAATGCTTAGTAGAAATATTAAATGTTTCGATAAATTCCATTTACCATTTTCTGTCTATTTCCATTCACCCACCAATCACTTTATCCATGATGTCTTTTTAATCCTCTGATAAGCAATTTGAACCACTAAGAACTTAATCTGTATTAAAGATATAAAATACATTTAGCTAAAGCATGCTAGACGGCATCTTCACTTGTGAAAGTAGAAGTGAAGGTGTCATTATGATCTATTGAGAGAAGGTCAGGAGAATGCGTTAACTAAAGCGAGTAGTACTTCTAGACATGGAAGCAACCTTGCATTCATTACGTTAGTATTTGTTTCACCACAGGGGAGCGCGACCGATCACTGAGAGATGTACACCAAGAGAAAAGCGGAACAGTATTTGTACCTTTAATCCAATTGAGAACTTGAATTTTTTATATTATTTGTCTTTCCCTTTCTATTCTGTTCATAAGACTTGTTGCTGCATCCCATGTCTTTGCATAACTTTCACAACCAGCCTTAATCTCAGCATCTTGTACATGTAGTCTGTATCTAGTTTAGGTTTACTGTCTTTTTATGTTTTTATCGCATCTTTACTGCTTTCCTTTATTTTATTGCAACTTATATACTTGTACAAACAAACTTTTAAAGATTGAAAACCTGGTCGCATGTATCATGAACGTACCGCAATAACCTAAACCAGTCCCCGTGTTCGACCTCGGTTCACACCGAGAAACTTGTAGTGGAATTACACTTGGTTCCATTGTAAGGAAACTTGTGACAAAGCATGGCATACTACATGAACATCCATAATTAACGCATAATTAAACATTGTATCGCATCATTTGAGCATTTTATATCATCCAACCAAACACGTCACAAGTTTATGGCACCTTTGTCGGGGACTATGGTTAACTGTTTATTATTTGTGTGTGTTTTTGGTATTTTGTAGGATAGATCTTATTGTACTGGCTGTTCAACGTGGAGAGAAGCCTGAAGGTTTATGAGTCCTGGTGCTGAACAGGAATTAGTAGCTGACCCTGAGATAGAGCGAACTTTCCGCGCAAGGGTATGTCAGAATAGAATTCGGTGAAAGAAGGCAACCAGCATGGCAGACAATAACGATAATGTGGTGCCAGTGGTAAACCAAGGGGTTGTTCGACCGGCTCAGGATCTTGTCTTCCTAGCGGCCGATCGCAACATCCCAATGTGTAATTATGCAGCACCCAACCTGTATGATTTTTCGTCTGGAATCTCGAGGCCGACTGTGGAAGAGAATACACGCTTTGAGATAAAGTCGGTCATGTTGCAGATGATTCAAAATGTCAGACAGTTTGAGGGTCTGCAAGGTGAAGACCCATATGCTCACCTGACCAGTTTTGTCGAAATGTGCGGCAATTTCTTCCTACCTGGTGTCACCCTAGAAAATATAAGATTATATCTGTTCCCTTACACCTTAAGGGACGAGGCTAAGAGGTGGGCTTATTCACTGGAGCCCAACGAGATCATTTCATTGGAGCAGTTAGTGGAGCGGTTCATAAAGAAGTTCTTCCCACCTGCCGTTAATGCAAGAAGACGAAAGGATGTGTTGAACTTTGAACAGAAGGAAAATGAAACCCCGAGCACCGTCTGGGTGCGATTCAGAAGATTGGTGAAAAACTGCCCGCATATCGGGATTCCCGATTGCATATTGATGGAAACATTCTATAATGGTCTGAATAGAGCAATGTAGGTTGTTGCTGATGCCTCCACGACAGAAGGTTTTATGGACAAGACATACACAGAGGCCAAAGTCATCCTCAACCGCATCCCGCGGAATATGGATGACTGGATAGATGATGGATATGGAGGCCGAGTTGCCAATAGAAGAAAAACTGAAACAGTCATTGTCCCTGCGGAGACAATGACCACATTGGCCACCCAGATGGCCACGGTGACCTCGATATTCCAATCAATGGAAATTAATCAACGAGCCATTGCTCCACAATCAGTGTAACCCACTACGGCTCAAGTGGCCACAATCAGTTGCATCAACTGTGGAGGGGATCACGGTTCTGATGGATGCCCATTGAATCTTCAACAAGTGTGTGCTATCCAGAGCAACCCCTTCAGCATCACCTACAATCCGGGCTGGAGGAACCATCCTAACTTTGGTTGGGGTGGCAATCCCAACCTGGGGGGCCAACGAACCATCAAGGGGTAGTAGAGGAAATCCTCTGTTTCACCACAATCAAGGGCAATCAAGACTGCATAACCAGCAACCATCATCATCATCTAACACCTCGGGAGGCTCACTAGAGACGCTGCTGAAGCAATATATGATATAATTGGACTGGTTAATTATATATGATATAATTGGCTAAATGTATGAGATACATTATAATTGGCTACTATGCGATAGCGCTTTTTTCCCTCCCACTTGTTTATCGCCTACACGATTCGTGTTTCCTCCTTCCTCTACCAAATTCACCAAAGTCCACCTTTTGGGTTTTCACTCCGAGAATACCCAGGTCTCTTTAGTGGTGGTGTCATCCTCGCGACGTTTGTGTTCGTGCGTTGTTTGTGCTGCTGTTGTCGACGCTACTGCTGGGTGTGTGTAGATCGCATGGAGGTTTCCGCTACGTTGGAGTTTCGAAGTGTCGAAGACTGTCTTCAACTGGTATAGAACTCTCTCCCGTGTTATTTATGTTGTTCTTTGCATGCTGATAATTAGTATTTGTTTTCATAACTGTATATTGAATATATATATATTTGTATTTCGGTCGTTGTGAGATCAGAGCGATCCGAACACGCTCATGGAACTCTTAGATATGAGATCCTTCAATTGGTATCAGAGTCAGGTTCTGATACTCCGATTTCATCTGTTGCAACGAAATGAGATTTACATTCATGGTGGGTGCATTTCTACACTTATTTAATGGTTAAATTTGTTGTGGATGTGTGGATTAATGGATGTTTTCAGGATGATTAGCCTCAGTTTCATTTAGATCCTTTTACATTTGCGATTATTTGTAAAGACCCCTGCGTTTTTGGGCATTAATAATCGTTCTCGAGTCTGTATTCAAAGTTTGTTTGAAGTTTTTAGTCGTTCGTCGAAGAAGCAGATTTGCAAAAGCGTTGCATAAAAGTGGTACGCGATCTGGGCAAGTGTTGTGGTTCTTCGAAGAAGGAGGCGATCTAGGATTGATCGCATCATGCAGAAGATGTTCTATGCAATCGCTGTTGATTGCAACGTAAAGAAGACGGAGTATACGATTGCAGTTGAACGCATCGGTTAAACGATGGGGTATGCGATCAAAAGTTGATCGTATCGTTTGGACCATCGGGTACGCGATTGCTGAGTATCGCGTTGTGTAGACGATGAGATGCTCGCAGATCGTTTAACGCGCGCGCGTTGTGTAGACGATCATTTAGGTCAGCAAGCTTCATCGCTTAGTAACGCAAGGTAAATCGTTTACCTGGTTGCACGCATCGTCTAGACGATGACATGCTCGCGTATCATTTAAAGCATGTGTGCTAGACGATCGTTTAGGTCAGCAAGCTTCATCACTTAGTAACTGACTAAACGATCACATAGTAACGTGAGGTAAATCATTTACCCATCGTCGTGCTACACGATCGCATAAATGATCAGGCTTTATAGCCTCGTCGTCGTTTACGCGATCGTTTACTTATGCTACTATCGTATAGTGCGTGCTGAACAATCGTCTACCTGCTGGAGTTTACTACACGATGAAGACCTCCTTGCGGGTCAAGACCCGGTTCGCCTGTGAACCGGTTTTCTTGATGAAAAATGTAATAGATAGGGTTTTTTTCATTCCGGTTTTTACAAAGGCTCATTCTGGTCCATTAATACTTTATTTATTACATGTGATGTATATTATTATATGTCATATGGTATGCACATATAGTAAATCCCACCTTAGGTTATGCAATGGTCATGCATCATCTCTTTATTGTAATTGTTATAATTTAGAGAAGCATGATTTAATTATGTAAGAGCATGCTCATGCATCATCTCTTTATTGTAATTGTTATAATTTAGAGAAGCATGATTTAGTTATGTAAGAGCATGCTCATGCATCACATAATATAAGAGCTATATTTATGCATGCATAAAAAGCATTGACATGCATCATCTTTATATTATAATTTTTATAGTATAAGGGTGAATGATAGCATGTTTGCTTGGTTATTACGCATTATAAAAGTTATATATAGTAATGACCAGACATTGCATAAAGCATGACACATAGGTTATTTTATAAATGTTATAAATGCCTCGTTGTGCGCAATGATATTAGTTGTTTCTTTTTAAAAGTTAAAGAAAAATTAGAACTAAAAGGAATAAGAAAGACATGCATGCTCACTTAGGTTTAATTCATGGTTTTAATGTGTTTAAAACTTGGATCACATTGACTTAAGATCACGGTTCTAATACGATTAGCAACCCTAAGGCTTTAATCTTTTAATCAGTTTAATAGGATTAAATTGGCTAATAAAATATTAAAGTGTAGCAAATCTATCTATAAGGGACCTTTTGTCTAAGGCGGGTTCTTTCTAGGTTGGGGTATTTAAGTTGACGAAAAGTAACAACCCTACCTGGGAAATTACCTGGAAAGGTGATACATGCATGTAAGTTAAGGACAATCCACTAAAGTGTTTAAATGTGACTATTTGAACTTGTTCATATTTCATAGACAAACATTGTTTGTGAGCAGAGTTTAAAAAGACGACTTAGAATAAAATCAGTGGTCGGATTGTCTAGGTTAATGAATCCCTCGGTAGAACATTCAGTGGGAGGTACTTGGGGCATAAGATGCTTCACTTAAACCTTTCGCGTTTCTCCTAAATAGTCCACACCGTGAGATCTATCCTCGGCCTCGTGGCACCTTTGGCGTGTCCCCCCAACAGATGGTGTTTGGGTAGGTCAATATCAAGGTAGATAGAGAGAGTGTTCATAGTAAGTGGGAGAGAGAAGTGCAACAATATATCCCTCGATCTACCTTGTTAGGTTGAATAAAGTTACTGCGCATCACCTCGAGGCACCCTGGGAGTGTCCCCCATAGGATTGTAGTTTTGCACGTTTCTTTATTTGATTCTCCTGTAAGTGAATAAGGTAACTTAGTCTCTTGTCCTAATTCTGCTTTCGTGGCGGTTCTTGTTTCTATATCCTTATTCTATATTAGGGCTATAGGGTGGACGCACCGTGGTAGCACGTACGCGGAATAGTTAAAGGTAAAACGATTCAGGACCGAAAAATGGTGGCAATTAGGTTCATTCAAGGTTGTTCTGCCTAATGGTGTGAGAATGTCTCATCTCCCCACAAGGGGGCAATCTGATCACCACCACCGATGGCATTCTGTCCTATACCTCACTGAGGCATCATTGCAAAATAGAGTCTATAACTTAGGATACTTGAAATGTTTTTCAAAATGATTAGTTTAAAAGGGCTACAAATTCTAATGTTTTGTTCCGTATTATTTAGCAACTTTTTCAAATGGCAAGCAACCATGTTAACATTGCTAAGCACGGAAAACTTACTGCGATAATTTCGCAACATGAAAACATATTGATAACAAGATCTTAAGTCATCGAGGATCTCATGTATCGCTCTCTACGGAGGCTTATTCTTTCATCACAGCTCCGAAGGCGCGCCCGAAATGGGAGGCATACGACGATTGGACAAGGGCGTAATGAGAGACCGAGCCTACATCTTGGCAAGTCTTTCTGAATCTTGGCTCTAAGAAACATGAGCCTATGGTGCTCAGCGCGTGAGTCAGTGAATCTCCTTAACGGCGGAGATTTTGAGCAACATTCCTGAATAGCTTATCCATTGAGGCTCTTGAAATACATATTCAACTCAAAATGAAAAGGCACCTCGATCCTGAAACATATGCTAACATGATGGTTTCCACTTTAATGTGGCAGGAGTTGAATGGGTCAACCATCACTGAGGCAGCCAGGTTAGCATAATCCTGCATTTTTGGCCGGAGAGCTTCCTACACTTTGTTAGTAATGTGATTCTTAACAAAGTGAAATATAACCTTACAACTCTCCTCAACGAGTTGCAGACATACCAATCTTTACTGAAAAGTAAGAAGAGGCAAAAGGGTGAGGCAAATGTTGCTTCATCCACTAGGACATTCCATAGAGGTTCGACCATAGGAACGAAGTCTACACCTTCTGCTTCTAACTCTGTAAAGGGAAGAAGAAGAAGGGTGGTAAGGAAAAAGGGAAGGCACATGCTAACCCACCACCTGTCGCCCCAAGTAGGCGTCTACAAGTTGCTAAGAGAAAGTGTTTCCACTGCAACTAAGATGGACACTGGAAGAGGAACTGTCCTCGATATCTGAAAGAGAAAAAAGCAGCTAAGGCTAAGGCCAAGGCCGATAAAGGTAAATGTTATTTACTTGTGCTTGAAACTTATTTAGTGGAGAATGATGATTCTGCCTGAAAAATTTATTTGGGCTCCACTAATCATATTTATTGTTCTTTTCAAGAGATTAGATCTTGGTGACAACTGAAGGCTGGTGAGATGACGATGCGAGTAGGCAACGGGCACGTTATCTCAGTTGTGGTAGTGGGAGGACTCCAGTTAGCATTATAGAATAGGTTTCTTATTTTACATGATGTATATATTGTTCTTAAACTAAAGAGGAACCTTATTTCTATAAAGTGTTTATTGCAATATAAATATACTATCTCGTTTAATGTGGATAAATCGTTTATTCATAAAGATGGTGTTTTTATTTACACAGCAAATCTGGAATCAAATGTTAATGCCATTAGCCTTTAATGTTAGCTTTAGGGCTTCAATCAAACCAAGTATTTTGATTATAACAAACTCAGATTTTTTGTACCAATATTTTCATTGTTTTAGAGTCACTATCTTGTAGAGCTCCGAAAGATGATTCCAACACAATTTGAATCGCTCAAATCGGAGTTCAAACGAGAAAGTTATAAGCAAAAGAAGATTGGAGAGGAAATCCAACGTGACAGTGACACGTGGCACCTTGCTGACGTGGCATTTGACGTGGTGGCTGATGTATCACACAAACGGTCAATATTGATGACATGGCAACTGACATGGCGCTCCAACCGGTCACTTTTTGCTGACGTGGTGATGTCGTGGCACATGATGTGGCAATGACGTAGCAACCGTGGACGAATGAGATAATGACA